>NC_085873.1:13462206-13464706 GCF_034702125.1 Engraulis encrasicolus
TTTTGAAACAACAGCGTTTCCCAAGTGAGTGTAGGCTACTGGTGCGTTAGTGAAAGTTATTTCGGGGTCTGTGTGTAAGTAAGTTCTTAGAGCTGCCGTGACTCCCCTCTGGGTTATGTCATGCTAATGTGTGTGTGTGTGTGTGTGTGTGTGTGTGTGTGTGTGTGTGTGTGTGTGTGTGTGTGTGTGTGTGTGTGTGTGTGTGTGTGTGTGTGTGTGTGTGTGTGTGTGTGTGTGTGTGTGTGTGTGTGTGTGTGTGTGTGTGTGTGTGCATGCCTGCGTGCCTGCGTGCCCATGTGTGTGTTTGTGCGTGTTTGTGTGTCTGTGCATGTTTGTCTGTGTGCGTGTTTGTCTCTGTCTGTGTGTGTGGGTGGGAATGTGTGTATGTGTGTGCGTGTTTGTGTGTGTTTGTCTATGTGTGTGCGTGCGTGCGTGTGTGCGTGTGTGTGCGTTTGTTCTATGTGTCTGTATGTGTGGTGAGGGGAGAGAGGACAGCAGGAAATTCGGAGGGGGTCATCCACAGTGACTTGTGAAATCTACGAGGTCGCGCCCCCCCTGGGGAAAGCAACAACAGGCAACAGTGTAGAGCGCTCTCATGTAAGCCGCCAGATGTTTTTTGATGTTTAATGAAATTTCTGGAGCGGCATGGGGGGCGGTGGATGTCCTACTTATTTTTTTATTTTTATTTCTTTGGGGGACTTGGGATACTGGCGTCCTGTAGATGTGTCCCGTGGATGTAACAATAAGGAAATTGCTACTCCCCGCTGCAAGGCAGCAACCCTGAAGCGAGCCCCCAACTTTTACATGACGATGGGCGACCCCCATAGCCTCGAGACCCCCCACCCCCACCCCCACCCCCCACCCCTCTGTTTCAGCGAGCCCCCAACTTGTACAGAAGGAGCCCCCATAACCCCGAGACCCCCCCACCCCTATGTTTCGGCGAGCCCCCAACTTGTACAGAAGGAGCACCCATAACCCCGAGACCCCCCCACCCCTATGTTTCGGCGAGCCCCCAACTTGTACTGAAGGAGCCCCCATAACCCCGAGACCCCCATCCCTATGCCCCCCCCACACACACACCATTAATATACAGTAAACACAGCGGGAGGCAGATGAAGACTGTATAGATTATATAGATGCCCTGTGTGTGTGTGTGTGTGTGTGTGTGTGTGTGTGTGTGTGTGTGTGTGTGTGTGTGTGTGTGTGTGTGTGTGTGTGTGTGTGTGTGTGTGTGTGTGTGTGTGTGTGTGTGTGTGTGTGTGTGTGTGTGTGAGTGCGTGCGTGCGTGCTTTCGTGCGTGCTTTCGTGCGTGCGTGCATGCGTGTGTGTGTGAATGTCTGTCTGTCTGTCTGTCGGTCTCTCTGTCTGTCTGTGTCTGTGATAATGTCCACAGAGGAAGACTGTAAATTCTATAGATAGCGAAGCACAGAGGACAGATGTGGCCTCTGAGACCAATGCCTCAGCGCGGCCGAAACAAAAGAAAAAGACAAAAAAAGATACTGAGCGATCATTAATACTGTAGCACGTGGTGTCCCTCTGGCAATGCTGAAGCCATCTCGGTTATCCGTGCTGTTGTTTTCGTTCCCGGAGTTACACAGATACGATCCAGTACGGATGCAGTCACCGGCCACTGTTGCTGTCGTCCTTGAGCCCTTTTTACTCTGTTCAGGTACACGCCATCACAGCATGAATTATTAAGAAGGCAGTGGAGCAGAGAGAATAGAGAGAGGAAAGAAAGGATGGAATAGAGAGGAAGAGAGGGAGAGAGGGAGGGAGGGAGAGAGAGAGAGAGAAAGAAAAAAGAAAGAAAGAAAGAAAGAAAGAAAGAAAGAAAGAAAGAAAGAAAGAAAGAAAGAAAGAAAGAAAGAAAGAAAGAAAGACAGAAAGATCCATACAGAGAGAGAGCAAGAAAAGAGGCAGAGCAAGAGAGAGAGAGAGAGAGAGACAGAGAGTTTGTGAAAGAAAAGAGGATAGAGGGAAGAGAGTTTGGAGATTGAATGAAGAGCCGATCGAAAGCAAGAGAGTACATTTCTGTTGCAAGTAAGAGGAATCCATTCTCACCGTTCAAGAGCTATTTAACCTGGTCATAAGATCCCAGAGGACTGTCTCGGACAAGCTGCTTGACAGCTCAGCACACACACTCACACACGCACACACACACACCAATACTCTCTCTCTGTGTCTTTCTCTGTCTGTCTGTCTATCTCTCTCTCTCTCTCTCTCTGTCTCTGTCTGTCTGTCTGTCTGTCTATCTCTCTCTCTGTCACACACACACACGCACGCACGCACGCACGCACACACGCACACACAGCCTTAATTTTCCACTGGGGCCACTTCACCGAGTGCTTCTGGCTGTGAAATGACAACTTGCGATGTTGTAGTCTGTCTGCTGAGAGGAAGCTCTCCCTTTGGCGTACTGCTGCACTGTACTGTATACTGTCCGGCTTCTCAGCCTCCATAGGAAAATACTCCAGATTAAAACTAACCGGCAGGGAACATT
>NC_085873.1:13469706-13474706 GCF_034702125.1 Engraulis encrasicolus
ATGGTTTCACTGCTGCCTGCCTGCTTGCCTGTCTGCCTGTCTTGCGTTGAGTTGCATTGCACTGCGTGAAGTTGTGCCAGGTCGGTCTGAGAAAGAGCCGAGCAATAAACGTCTGGTTGCCTCATGCATCAGGGTGAGATTATCCCGAGCTGCTGAGAAACGAATGGGGACTTAGTCTGTGGAGGAGCGCACTCCTCATCCCGGCCTGAGCTAGCTCAGCGCGATGACGGCCCGTACACTCTCAGAAATAAATGTGCAGGGCCCTGCCGTGGCCTAACAGTAGGGCACTGGATTGCTGCGCCGGCGACCCGGGTTTGATTCGACTCAGGTCATTTGCTGATCCTTCCCCGTCTCTCCCCACTCATTTTCTTGTCTCTCCTCCACTGTCCTGTCAAAAAATAAAGGCAAAAAAGCCCTATATATATATATATATATATATATATATATATATATATATATATATATATATATATATATATAAAAATGTAAGAAAAAGGAACATTGGAAAAGGCAAAAAACTGTATAAAATCTAGTCTCTGGGGCAGTACCCTCAAGAGGGGCATCATTGTACCTTATGTGAATGGTTACAAATAAGTACCCTTCAGTTTGTACTTTTTAGTCACAAATATGTTCCTCCGAGGCTTCAAAAGGCCCATCCCTATTCATGAGAGTGTATGTGTATAGGAGGCAGGAGGCCTTGATATCTTAGATTTAGGATATAATAATACATCAAGACCTGCCACGTTACATACTGTATGGTTGTAATAATATGCCTTGACCTTCCACATTACATATAATGTCTTAGAGTGCAATGCGTCATCGCCCTGCCACGGTATATATTCGTCTTTCTGGAGCCTCAGGATAAATAGCCTGTCCGTCCTCTAGTCTAGTTTCTCGCTAGCGGCAAGTGGTGGCTTAATATAGGCTACCGTACATTGACCAGACAGGGATTATTCTATATTTTTCAGAGAAGGTCATTGAAGGATGTTTACCATAAAATGAGGTAATGCATAGGGCCATCTTCTCCTTTTTCTCTCTGAGAGAAGTGAAAATTCATTTCAAAAGTGCTGACAACCTGTTTTCTGTCTGTTAGAAAAAAAAAACAGCGCTAGGCCTATAAGATCTACTGTCATATTAATTTCACAACATCGGCCTACAAGATTCAATGGAACAATGGAGCCCATTTCAGCGAATTTGCCCCGGAGTGTAATTCCCATTATTTAAAAGCAGATGGCAAAGTAATCGGCATAACCATAAATGCACTTCTTCCCCCTCTGGGCGTTTCTTAACACACCTCTTAGTCTTCTCATATGACGGCAGCATAATTACGAGGTGACTGCCGAGCAAATCACCCCGATGATGATCAATTGCTGCACGATGGCGAATCTGCATGACTAAGCAAGAAGTGTGCAGTGCCCTGGAGAGCCAGTGCAGTGGGGTCAGTCGTCTTGGGCCCAGGAAGTGGGTCCCAGAATTTGGACCCCATGGCATTTTATGTATTGAGAGAGGGGGGCTTTCAGATGAAGTGGTCAAGGGGCCCGGTCAAAGCTGTCAGTGGTTCTGCCTGTAGTGCAGTGCAGTGAAGTGTGGTGCGGTGTGATGTGGTGTGGTACACTGGCCTGGATGCTTACTGCACCATCACCTTCCTTCCACTTGCTGTTAACACATAACTCAATCAGCGGCCACGAGGCATGTAGGAAATGTGAAATAAAACTGTCATTTCTTGCTGACACTGACATGTACTGCAGGTGTGTCACACACACACACCTCTGATTCCCAGCTGGGTCATTTGACGATTTTAGAAGCAGATGTCACGTCAGGTTGGCGCAACCACAGCTAATGTCAATAATGTGTGAAGTCGGTGCATTTGGTGAATGATTTTATTTTGTAATGCAGCATTGATAATAATGTAAGCCATACAACAAAGGCATTAGCTGTGCTTGCGTCTCCTGATTTGTGCTAATAAAAACATCAATGACCGCCAGCTGTTCGCCAAAGAAAGAATTGTAAGACAGAAATAAATTGTTAGAAAATGCCCTTACTATTAATAGCTCTAAAATCAGACTAAAGACGAAGCTGTTTCGGATGCATTCTTCTAGTAATCCAGATTATTGACCTTTGATTTTGACATTTTTATTTGTCTTTAATTCGAATCATTCAATGATGTCTCTTTCCTTGCCTCCTTCTTTGAGGCAGACATTGGAGATGCTGTAATCAGCGTTGGTTTGTTTTACTCTGTGTATCTGGCCATTTAGTGCAGCTGTGGCCCTCAAAAGCAAACACCAAGCACCCTAATGGCCCTCAAACGTTTGTCTTGTGGCCTTTTGTGTTCTGCAAAGTGTGCATGTGTGAGCATTTGTGCGTGTGCACATGTGCATGTTAGAGTGTGTGCCCATGTTTGTGTGTGTGTGTGTGTGTGTGTGTGTGTGTGTGTGTGTGTGTGTGTGTGTGTGTGTGTGTGTGTGTGTGTGTGTGTGTGTGTGTGTGTGTGTGTGTGTGTGTGTGTGTGTGTGCGTGCGTGCGTGCGCGTATGTGTGTGCGTCTGCATGCATGCGTGCTGGGTTTGTGCGTTCCAGCGTGCGTGCATGTGTATGAGTGTGTGTCTCTGTGTGTGTGTGTGTGTGTGTGTGTGTGTTTGTGTGCCTCTGTGTGTGGGTGTGGTGTGGGTGTGTGCGCGTGTGCGTGTGCGTGTGCATTCACGCATACTGGGTTCGTGCTTCCTGCGTCCATGCATGTGTGTGAGTGTGTCTGTGTGTGTGTGTGTGTGTGTGTATACGACTATGTGTGCATTCCTGCGTGCGTGAATGCGTTCCTGCATGTGTGTGTGTGTGCATGTGTGCGTGCGCGTGTGTGTGCGCGCACATGCGTGAGTGTCTGCGTACGTGCGTGGATTTGTGTATGCATGTGTGTGCGTGCGTGTGTGTGTGTTGTCAGAGGGGTGAATCCAGGTGACTGATTGAGATGAATGCGGTGGAAAGAGAAGGAAGGGACATGGTAGATGGCAGAACACAGGAGGAAGAAGAGTGCCAAACGAGTTTCCTGTTTTCATCCTCTCTCTCTCTCTCTTTCTCTCTCTCTCTCTCTCTCTCTCTCTCTCTCTCTCTCTCTCTCTCTCTCTCTTTTCCGCCTCTCCTCTGTCCATCTGGTGTTGTCAGACGTGACACTAATTGACTGCTGCTACTCTGGACTCTCACGAGCTGCTAGAACTCACTCAGGAGCTCTCACCTCACTAACCTCAATCTTCTCCCGTCAGAGTAAACACATATCCCTGTTTTGCCTGTCGCCCCCCCCCCCTCTCCAGCCAGGCTCCATCCTGACGCCATTTAGCCTCATTCTCCAGCCTTTCCTGAGCCAACAACATGCCCTCTCCACCACCTCCAGACGCCATTTAACCTCATTCTCCACCCGATAACCTGGCCGACAACATGGCCTTAATGCACCCCACACAGCCCCTGGCCATCTGTGACACACTTTTGCTGACAGTGACTCACCTTAAGGTGATCATACACTAGGCAACATTTGGAGCAATACTTTCTGCTATGAGAATTCTATTTAGACAGTTTATCACCACTTACAACACTTTCATCAGGAGAACTTAGATCAACCGTAGATGGGTCAAAGACGTCCAACATGAAATTGTCCTTCAGTGTAACAGAGATTTGATGATTGATGATTACTGTAAATGCAAAAAAAAGACTTTTTTAAATTGTTTTTTTGGCTTGGCTTTCATGCATTCACTTGACAAAAAAATTGAAAATCATGTTTTTCACAGTTACAGTAAGCAAAAGTATCCGTTAGCACTGAAGGACAATTTCATGTTGGACGTCTTTGACCCAGATACATGTTCTTAATCATTTTATCTGAAAATTAGGATCCAATCATGTTTTTGCCCATCAACATTTGCCCACAAATGTTGCCCTGTGTATTATCACCTTAAGACTCACCAGAGCGCACTACGTGTATACAGTAGGTGATTATCTGCAGATCGCCATTCTACAGCTCCTTGTCAGCACTATGAAGCAAAAAAGTTTAAAAACTTTCAAGCTTGTCTTACAATGGTATTACCACTATTGCAATGTAAGGTTTGTCATTTATCAGAGTCTCTTTAGAAGGCTGTAGGCCCCAAGCAGGTACGTATGGGGTTTTCACAATCTGTTCCTCTGGTTACCAGTTCAACATTTTTGAACAATGGGCTGCAGTCACTGCACATGGTGGGCTAAACACACAACTGGCTGCTTTATATAGTCAATGTAGGGGCAACCAAATGCCGCTGCTTTCTCTGGACCCGTCAATCTCGTATAGTGGCCTGCCCTGCACTGTAAAAAAATAGCTGTTAATTTAGGGCAGTTCTGCAACAGCATTCTACTGTTTTTCGAAAACACAGACAACTACTGTGAAAATATTACTTTGAGTCACGTATTAAGCATAAACAGTAAGTACTGCACAATAGCAGCATTGGCCGTTGTGGAAGCAACCAAGATATTTTAGGCAGCACCATTTAAACCCTTTCATCCTCCACTTGTCCGTGATCGCCATCAAGCTGCAATAGCCTACCACCTGAAGAACTTAAGTCATTCTCACTGGTTAAATATTCTCCGATGCTATCAAGCATTAAACAATTTCTAAGGAAATTACAATACTTAAAAAGTGCTTGATGCAGCACAGTATGAGCAACACATGTATTTTGATAGTGATGAAAGTGTGAATGGCTGAAACATTTTAAGAACTTGAACACTCTTGCAACAAGCAGCCCCATTCAAACCAATCTGCTAATCAGTGCCTGGCCTCACCTGAGTAGGGCTGTTATGCCATTATTCAATTACGGCCTTCACCTGCCAAATGCCTGATGACTCTGGTCACATGGTACCCTTGCACCTGTATATAAATCTGGACTATCAACACTTCAGTTGCTTGCCTGCCTGCTGGCTGGCCTGCATGGCACAGCATAGCACTTGCCTACATACCTGCATACTTTCCTCTTTGTGAAAGCTTGCTTTGTG
>NC_085873.1:13484706-13699706 GCF_034702125.1 Engraulis encrasicolus
TGTTTGTGGACTCCTTGTCATGTTGAGGTTTTGTGTTAACATGATTTTAAGCACACAACATACAGTACACTGAGCACAGTCACATGCAGGGAATATTCCAATTTTGAATTTGGTGGCAGTATTCGGTACTCCACGCATGTGAACGGAATATTCTGGAATGTGTTTAAAACGGAATACTGACAATATTCTGTTTGAAAGTGGAATATTCTATGCATTCCATGCAACTTTGCTCGCTGATAAGTATTCCAGTCCCAGCTTGCTACCATTGCCATTCACTACCATGGATCACATTAACACACATTACTACACATTCCCAAAAGGTGCTTGCATGTTGCCTAAACAAGAAGAGGCAATCCTACTAAATTAAAATATATACTTGTGT
This sequence comes from Engraulis encrasicolus, assembly GCF_034702125.1. Lineage (NCBI taxonomy): Eukaryota > Metazoa > Chordata > Actinopteri > Clupeiformes > Engraulidae > Engraulis > Engraulis encrasicolus. Next base: position 13,485,089 of record NC_085873.1, read on the forward strand.
TTTAGGCTACCTTTGACCAGAGTACAGTGGGGGGTGAAAGACTCCAAGCCTGAAGAAGACATAGGCCTAAAACAACCTACAAAAAACTAAAGCTGGCAGTTGTTTCCACCTGCCAGATGCTAGTTTTCAGAGTATTCAGCAAACCAATTGCCATTTCCACACGAACTGACAAAAAGTGCCACCAATCCCATACAAAAAAACAAACCCAGACTGATAGCCCTTCCTGACCCAACAGTTGGTGTTTGTTGGAGATTATTGGGGGCCAGCAGCTTGCAAGCACCTTGATCCAGCCAGCAACAGTCTGCTCTGCTCTTAAGCACAGTCTTCTGTTTAATGCTAGCCGATGTGCTCATCACTTTTCCAGTCATTAAACTCTTCACTGCCAGCAGCAGCACTTGAAGTGTGTTTTTCTCCGAGAAGAGAAGAGGGGAGAAGACGGGAGGGCAGAGGAAGACAGGAGAGGAGTGGAGGAGAGGAGAGGAGAAGAGAGGGCAGATGGGGAATAAATGGGGGCTGAGAGTGGCTGGTTACTGCCAGCGACACACTGCCAAGTGGCCCTGTGCAGGGACAGGTTACTGCACTGGCCAACTGGGCCCAGGTCCTGGGCCACAAGGGGGCCCTGAAGCTCTAGCTTCTATATTTGCATTCTCATATTGTGTTAATGTCGTACTTTTAACAGCTGTATTTTCTACATTTCTCGGGGGACGACTTGCAACACCCTTTGAGGGGGGCCTTCCTTGTTGTGTGGCCCAGGGGCCCATGGAATCATAATCCGTGCCTGGAACTGTGTGTCTGCTGTGACCAACTGGAGGCCCCTGTCACCTGAATAGCTGGAGCATCACACACACACACACACACACACACACACAACACACACACACACACACACACACACACACACACACACACACACACACACACACACACACACACACACACACACACACACACACAACACACACATGCATGCAAGCACGCACGCACGTACGCACGCCCACACTCTTCTTGCTTTCTCTCACACACGCACACATACTTCTCTCTCTGTCTTGCTATCTCTTCATCTTTCTCTCATGCTCTCACTTTCTCTTCCTCACTCACACATACATTCTCTCTCTGTCTCTCTCTGTCTCTCTCTGTCTCACACTCACAGACACACTTAGATTCACATATACTCTGTCTCTGTCTCTGTCTCTGCCTCTGTATCTGTCTCTCTGTCTCTCTGTCTCTCTGTCTCTCTCTCTCTCTCTCTCTCTCTCTCTCTCTCTCTCTCTCTCTCTCTCTCTCTCTCTCTCTCTCTCTCCACCGCAGGGGCATCAGTACCCAGCCATGCCTAAAGGAAAGGAAAGAAGGGCTCATCTCATCATTTGGACAGCGCTGTGCAAAGCAGTCAAACTGCAGCTGTTGTTTATTTTTCATGATGGCAAATCAGTGAGGCTTTCAATGGGCATGTGGAGGGGGGGGGTCATCAGTGAAGTTGTCGATGGGGACAGGGGGGGGATAAAATGGCTAAGAGAGGGAGGGAGAGAGTTTGCAAAAGTATGAGGGGGTGCTCTACAAGCAAGAGGCGAGAGAGAACAAGAGAGAGGGTGTTGGAGAACAGAGACAGACGGAGAGACTAGAATAGAATAGAATAGAATAGAATAGAATAGAATAGACTTTATTATCAGGTAAGCATGAAATTTGTCTTTGATCTCACCATATAAAAAACATAAACGGACATTCATTCCATTGGTCAACACATACATTGCACATCATTGCATACAGTACATCACCTCCTTCTAGCCACCCTTCCCAGCATACACATCATCAAGTCAGGTACCAGATCCAGTCCCTTGATTTTCGTCACACCAGTTTTTTTCCATGGATATTGTGAGAGAAAGATAGTGAGGAGAGAGAGGAGAGAGTGAAGCATGAGGGGGTGGGTGGAGGAGAGAGATGCTCCACTATCCAAACAATGACTCCTCCTGTTGCCCCAGCTGACCCCTGCGTTTGGTGTTTTCCTAAACAAACGGACGGAGAGGTAGACACACAGACAGCCAGTCAGCACCACAAGCGCCATCGACACACACAAGGCCGAGCAACCAGGCACACACTTCTGCTGACTGACCAGGGAGAGAGGGAGAGGGGGGGGAATAGAGAGGGGGGGGGGTAGAGGAGAGCAGGAGGGCGAGAGACAGGAGAGTAGGGGAAGGGGGGTATTTTAGTGCTTCATTGCTTTTAGCATCACACGCAAGAGCATTAACTAAACCCTTTCACAGAATGACTGTGTGGCATAGGAATTGTTCAAATGTAGAGGGTAATAAAAACAAATCTGAGTCACCATGCTGACGCTCACAGGCCCTGTAGAGAAGGAAAGAAGAGGGTGAAAAGGTACAGAATGGTTGTGACTCACATTTTTACCTCAGTGCATTGTCTGTGAATCAGAAAGAGCACACAACACAACAGGCTTCTTGATGAGGTGCTGTCGTTGGGGAATTATGACGTAAAAAGAGTTGAACTGTTTTGTGGAACATGGGTTTGATGTTTAAATATAGTAAAATATGTCCAGACACAGTGTGTCATTTCTAGGCCGACATTTTGACTTCACAATCACCTCAGCGAGTCATCATTCAAAACTGCCACATGGTCTATGAATTGACTACAAGATCTTCAGTGCTGCATGTTACATAAATGGAAAACATAAATGTGCACGCACGTCAACGCAGCTTGATAAGATAGTCAATTATGATGAGAATTAATGTTCCTGTATTTCCCACCAACTGCATTACATGTAGGCTATTATCACTGTAATCAGGGCCGCTGTCAGCTTTGGCCGGGGACGTGATTAAGTCATATAAAAGCCCCCCCCCACAGACTCAACACACACAATGTAATGTAATGTCAATTTCAGGCCCCCATTCTCAGGCCGCCCGGGACAACAACCCTGTTTGCGCCCCCTTGTCAGCTGCCCTAACTTTAATTAACCAAATGCCATAGACCTTCACATTTCGCTTTTGGTAAGACTGTAACCAAATTACTCTTGATTAGTGGGTAGGCAGGCAGGCAGGGACAGTCTGTCACCCTTGACATGTCATCAGATCACGTCGGGGACAGTTTATTGCCCTTGACACTGAGCTCCACTGATATTCGTGGCATTTCTCTGAGACCATGGGAAAGGGGCGCTTTTTATGCTCATTGTTGTTCAAAATGGCTTGATTTGATTTAGGGACGTTTACTGTTCTGGTACACATAACTCACGGGCCTATCGGGGCCGAGCATTTTTGGCTACTACGTTAACAAACACGCCGCTCAGCTCTGTTTTTCATTGTTTTAATTGGATGCTGGTGTGTTATTACAGTGTCTGTGTGGTTACTTTGAGATTGTGGTTATCCAGAGTGTGTTTAATATGAGATGCTGTGGAAACCTGTTAATAGCTGAGCACAAGTCGTCCTCCCAAACAGGGCCTTTAATACGTCCCTCAACTCGTCTATAAAATTGCTCATCCTTTGAAGAAGTCTGGTGTTTACAGTACAAGGCTGGAACTTCTACAAAGCGACTGACAACATGCTGTTACACTGACTTATGAGTTTTGTCACTCCCTTTTTACCGACTGTGGTCGCTCTGCAATCTCTGATTGTTTGAAAACTTCTGTCACTCAAAACAAATGTGCTCACGTGATTGGCTGCTTTAGCATCTTGCCCCTCCTCACAGCGCGAATGTTTGTAAACGGGAAACCTATATCTATACAATCAGGGCACAATCTTGAGGTGAGGGGCGCGCTCAATTTTTAAAGTAAAATAAATAACTTTAGGTGTGCATAAAATCATTTGACAATCCAACATAGGCCTACTGTGCTACCACAGTCCTACTTACTGTTTGTCCCTATATAGTCGTTCCTTGCCTAAGAACGTTCACAACCACCCATGAATCATGATCAGTGAATTTTGTGAAAGAAAGAAAGAAAGAAAGAAAGAAAGAAAGAAAGAAAGAAAGAAAGAAAGAAAGAAAGAAAGAAAGAAAGAAAGAAAGAAAGAAAGAAAGAAAGAAAGAAAGAACAGAAAAAAGAGAAGAAACTATGTGTGGACGTGCACGTTTACTCTCATCGTTCATCATGTAGGCCTAGTCAGTGAGCTGCCAGATCATAACAGCGATCACACAGCAGCACTGGAGTCTCCGCTCTGGACTAGAGATTTACATTGACCAAATACTACGTGTCAAACCTCTAAAGGTTAACTAAGTTCATATGGCTGTCTACCAAACAGAAACACTGCATGCTGGATGGACAAACCTAACATTTTGTTTGCCTGTCATCTTCTCATCCAAGTGTTTTATCAAGCATTAAATTAGAGAGTAGTCAACACTGTAGCAGTGTGATCATGGTGTTTCTGTGATTAAAATGTGAAATGCATAGCATATGATACACTACATTTGCAGGAACGCACACACACACACGCACACGCACGCACGCACACACACACACACACACACACACACACACACACACACACACACACACACACACACACACACACACACACACACACACACACACACACACACACACACACACACACACACACACACACACACACACACAGATGTATATAACACACTACATTTTCACATAGGCCTATGTCATGGAGATTATTCTTTAGAGCAGATATTAGTATCTCCAGTGAGGACATGAAGACATTTTCACATGGGTCCGTCAGAATGACCAGTTCAGGGCTTCACCCTCTCCAAATTATTATATCTGTCTGCCAACCCGTTTACATATCTATCCATTCATCTATTCTTCCTACTTCCGTCCATCCCGTGTATTCATCCACTCAGCAATCTCTCCATCTACAACCCTTCCGAGTGGCTGGGAGTGTGTGGGATGAAAACAAGTACAAGTGTTACCCAACAGACACGGGAAAGCATATGGGCCACACGGCAGATGTTATCGCATGGCGTCCCTGCCTTTGAAGAAGCTCACTCCAGCTGGCGAACAAACACAGATGGAAGAGGGAGAGAGGGAGAGAGAGAGAGAGAGAGAGAGAGAGAGAGAGAGAGAGAGAGAGAGAGAGAGAGAGAGAGAGAGAGAGAGAGAGAGAGAGAGAGAGAGAGAGAGAGAGAGAGAGAGAGAGAGAGAGAGAGAGAGAGAGATCAGGAGGTGAGGGCCATGTACAGAGGCAGCATGTGGGAAGAGGAAGGGTTGCAGGGAAAACATGTTTTTCTCCATCGACATACTGTTGTTATGCACTCTATAATGTTTTGTATTGTTCATGTATATCGGTATTTTGGAGTCTTGGCTTTCTTATACTTAAAATGATGTTGAAGTGAAATGAAGTGATTCAATGCATCTTTTGAATATGATTTGATAAGCAAACATTTACAAAGAATGCAGAATTCAGGTTTGCATGATTGCATGTTTTGAAATGTTGGTGGCCTAAAAAGGGATGTGTGTCTTGATAATTCTTCATCACTGTTATTCCCATGCCCACATTTCCATTTTACACATTTATACTCACTCATTTTACATTCCATTACACGTAGCTGACACTTTCATCCGAAATTACAGTCGTTTTAAGCACAGGGTATTGGTTACAGTTCCTGGAGAGACGTGGGGTTAGGTGCCTTGCTCAAGGGCACTTCAGGCATGGAGTGAGGCATGGAGTGGAACCTGCAACCTTGTGATCTAAAGTTCATCTCCTTTTGCCACGGCTGCCCACATTTTGTGTTTTCATTCATTCATTATAACAAGCAAATCTGTAGAAAATGTTTTGTGCATGTGTTGTGCATTTTAGTACATTTGTGAATCGTGACAAGTCACTGATCAATATAATATATAGCACATCAATGTCACTTTAACATTTTGAATAGTGTATCCGTCTTGTTGCACTTTGACCAAGTTGTGATGTCAAAATGATAGTTTATGTCAATGTCATCGCTGCCCTTATGTTGTATACTTATACAATCAAGACCCAAATTCCAACTGTCATATTGTATGTGAAAGTGAAGTGAAAGCCCAACTGGGAAACTCCAACTCCCATTGTCATTGTGACACAGCACTCCACAACACACAAGTGTTTCATGCACACTGCACACAACGAAATTGCATTTGTGCCTCACCCGTGCAAGGAGGCAGCCATGTATGTGTTGGGTAGCGATAATCCCCAACTCATCAGCTAATCCAGTGGTTCCCAAACCGGGGGTTGGGACCCCGAGTGGGGTCGCGGAGATACTGCAGGTGAGTCGCAGATGGAATGGTCATTTTATAAAACTGGGGGAAAAAAAAGGCTAATTGTTAACAAAGCTCCATAAATTAGTTACTAACAGTACTAGCCAATACATGTTTTCTCGTTTGAACATCAAATTAAAATTCAGAAATATTAACAGGCAAATAATGCTTGATGTTTGGAAATTATTCTTAGATGCAAAAGGGGTCCATACAGAAAAAGTTTGGGAACCACTGAGCTATGTGCCTAGTAAGACAGACATGAACTAGGGGGATATTGCATATATGTGTTGCCTGGAAGGATCCATTCACTGAGCCAAAACTATGAATGTACCTGTATTGCCATAATTAGTTTAATTCACAATATTCTCAGTGGGAGCCAAGGATTTTAAAGGGATATAGGCTTACATGGTGGGGATTTAGCTCCCCCTGGTGCGAGCTGATGGATATGATGTGTGAAGCTGGGTGAAGATGTGAGCTGCATCTCCTTTTCTCATATCAGACCCAAACCCACTGCATGACCTCGATGAATTCAATTAAATGAAGTTGTGCCAATGAACCGTACCAATGTCATCATCAACAAATTCTGTCTGTACACAAACATGTACTTATTGTGTTTGATGCATGTATGGATCCACTGGCTAAGTCAAAACTAAATGAATATATTGTCAATAATTTGTTTTAAAGTCAGATTTCTCAGTGGTGGGTGTTTGAGGGGGCATAAAGTGTGTGGTTTTAGCACCACCTAGTGGGAAATCGAAAGACAGCACTTTCACATGTCCAGAAATGAGGCCTGTCCCGACTCGACTGGAGCTTGGTGACAAACTGCACTATATTGCCAAAATCATTTGTTAACCTGCCTTGACTCACATGAGCTTAACTGCCATCCCAGGCCAGATTCGTTTATCCATGCCATACTCTGTCATCTATGTCTTTATGGACCATGCTTTGTGCACTGGTAGCCTCCACAGTCATGTTGGAAGAGGACGCAGTGTGCTCCAAACTGTTCCCACAATGTTGCCATGGTGTTCTCGTTGTTCCTCGTGTTGTATTGTTGTGGGCAGTAGTAGTTCATACACCGCGCTCTTCCGTGTGGTGCGTCTCCAGTTGAATAGGTAACTTGGAAGGTGAAAAAGTGGATCGCACTCGGGTTCTTCTTTTCTTCTTTTTTATTTTTTTATTTACATAGCAGCAGAAGTGTAGACAAACGTTTCGGCTGTTGCCTTCGTCAGTGTCTCCTATTATTGTTTGGGGGCAGCCATGGGTCAATGGTTAGAGCGCTGGCCTTTAAATCAGAGGGTTGTAGGCAGGGCTTTGAACCGTTATTTTTTTCCAAACGTTCCGTTCCGAACAGAAACGGAATTATAACGTTTCCGGTTATGGGTTCCACCAATAAATTGACGTTCCCGAACCGGTTAGAACAAAAAAATATTGTTCCCGGAACGGTTAATTTCGTTCCTGTCAGCTGATTACTCCCCATAGGCCTAACTGACGTTAATTAACCAAGAAAGACGGAAGTGCAAATGACTCGGCCTACATTCCAAACTGTTTATTCAAGAGGATGAAAATATCCTCCAGAATTTTGTCATTCAGGGACGACCTAAGCGGTAAAGCGGAGAAGCGGACAATAAACCTCAATGATGAAAATATGTGCTCCACACTGACTTGGGTCACGGGGAGTGCTATGATAGACATTGTGAGTTTGTGCATATTTGAAACGGCCATGGATGCGCAATAACGTTGAACATTCTCGGTGCGCTTTACACGCGCTTCTCTGCAATGTCTTACAATGATGCATTGGAAACTCTGCCCTATTGTATGTGGTTTTTCATATTTAAGATGTGAAGTGGACACTTTATAATCCACAGCTCTCACTCCATTCAGTGTCTGATGTCACACAGGACGTGAACCTCAGCTGTCATGGTAACAGGAAAATAATTACTTTTTTTTAGTTTGAGGAACGGTATTAACCGGTATTAACCGGTTAACATTATTTTTAAATAAGTGTTCCCGTTCCAGAACATAAAAAATAATCACGTTTCCGGTTTTGTTTCTGTTCCCTGTAAAATACAAAAAGTTCCCGGTTTTCGTTTTCGTTCCTTGAACCGGTTCAAAGCCCTGGTTGTAGGTTCAAATCCCATCCTCACCAACTCTATCACCCATGGCTGATGTGCCCTTGAGCAAGGCACAAACCCCTCATTGATCCAGGGCCTGTAACCATTACCCTGTACCCAAAATGACTGTAAGTCGCTTTGGATTAAAAAAAAAAAAAGCCAAATGTGATGTAATGTTGGTAGCATGGGATTGTTCAGAATGTTTTGGTATCCTGAAAAGTATGGTATGGATGGATGAACTTGACTGGCCTGCAGGGATTGCTAAGCTGAAGACCCACCTCTTCACCCTTGCCTATTCTTAGCTGCCCAGGCCACACAGCGACCATCTGCCGCCGAAACCTCCTCACCCTCACCCTGCCTCAACTCCCCTACCTTATAACCTCTCCACAACGCTATGTCCGGATCCGCATAATCCCTATATTCTTCCCTCTTCCTTTAATCTGTTTGTAACCAGCCCTTGCAGGTGGCAGTTGATCTCTGTCTGAGGTTTCTTCCTGACGACATGTTTTTTTTTTCTCAGATTTCAGGGTTTTTTCACACAAAAAATGTTAAATGAAGTTAAAGGGATTTTTTCCTCACCCCTGTTGCCACCAGGGGCCACATCTGAGTGCCCTGTTCCTTGTGACTATGCCATTCATTGTTTTGGTCTAAACCTTCTGATTCTTGTGAATTTTATGCAGTTTTGATATTTTATTATTGTTTTTTTTAATTAATTCAATTCAATTCTGTTTCATTTTGTTATTTATTTATTTATTTATTGGTTCTTTCACCTACTTTCATTATTTTTGTTTTAACATTGTTGTTTATCTAACTGTTAAGCACATTGAGAGGCATGTCTTGTATGAATTGTGCTATACAATTATGATTATGATTATGATTATGATTATGATTATGATGATTATTATTATTATTATTATTATTATTATTATCATCACTATTATTATTACTACTAATCCGTTACTAATTCCAATAGAACACCTTGGGATGATTTAGAGCGGAGACTGAGATCCAGGCCTTCTCGGCCAACATCAGTGTACTGTGACCTCACCAACGCACTTTTGGAAGAATGGTGAAAAATTCCTGTAAATACACTCCTCAGCCTTGTGTACAACGAGCCTTTCAAGAAGAGTTGAGGCTGTAATGGCAGCAAAAGGTGGAACTATATCATTTTGAAGCCTATGGTTTAGGAGTGGGATGGCAGTGAAGTTCAGTGGCAGTGAGTCAGTCAAGGTAGGTTAGGGCCTACTTTTTGTTTGTTTTGTTTTGCTTTTTTTTTTGCTTTTTGCGACCTTGTGACTAATAAAATGACTTATCAAATGACCAATGAAATGTACTTTCATACTTCAAAAAGTGTCACCTGAAGCCCCTACCTTGTGGATTGTGATGACAAAGAAATTAAGCTACATCTCTCTGTCTCATGTACAGGGTAGGGACTGTTGTAAATGTTACTTTAATAAGTACAGTAGGTGTCAATGAATCAGGGTATTCCGAGAACATAGTTAAGTCATTTAGCAAAATGAGCACTCTTCAGACTCTTATATTAGATTATTTACACTACGGTAAGGTTAACTTTGGACATTGGACTATGTCTTCTGAGCCCAGGTTGCTCATGTAGTATATTTGAGATCCTGCTGTTAGGGTGACATTACCCACCATTACACACACTACACACATTTATCCACAGGGGTATTAGTTTACATTCCCCGGAGCAATGTGGGGTTAGATGCCCTGCTTGAAGACATTTCAGCCACAGATGTGAATGTAGGGATATCACCAACGTTCTTTACTGAAAGGGTGAAATTACAACCTGCAGCCCTCTGGTCCCCGACTGCCCCAGCTCACCATGACGTCATGGGAAACACCAATCTGCAGCTGAGTCCTGCATTTCGGAACTCTCAGTTGGTTGATTGATTGATTGATTGATTGATTGTTTGATTGATTGATTGATTGATTGATTGATTACATTATTAATTTTCTTAAAGAGTAGAACACTCTTGTCCACTGGGTGTCTCTCTACTCCCATTTACGCACGAGTTCTTTCCAAAATACAAAATAGTCCAAATGGATTCGTGACGACTACCGTGTTGTTGTTTACAGACGCAACACTTCATTTGAATCTACTATGCAAAACCACGGTGTGGAAAAACATATTGCAACCACGTTTTCCTGTGAATTGCAGGAACAAACACACTACTGTTCAATCGCTAGCGTAAATGTGTTAATTTTAGAATTAGAATTAGAATATAAATGCACTGTATTCACATGAATGTATCTTTTCGCATTTCCGCGCGCTGAAATCCCAACTCTGCTGGCACACCGCGAGTCCAACCCCCACAGGTGTGTGTGTGTGTGTGTGTGTGTGTGTGTGTGTGTGTGTGTGTGTGTGTGTGTGTGTGTGTGTGTGTGTGTGTGTGTGTGTGTGTGAGAGAGAGAGAGAGAGAGAGAGAGAGAGAGAGAGAGAGAGAGAGAGAGAGAGAGAGAGAGAGAGAGAGAGAGAGAGAGAGAGAGAGAGAGAGAGAGAGAGAGAGAGACCGAGACCGAGGATTAGCAACCTACTGTAGTTCACCGCATCATCAACTGAGGTTTGCCTCAGACGAAAACTGAGTCCCGGGAGGAGCGCAGAGCAGAGGAGTGCGTACTCAGCACCAGGATAGCAGCCTACTTTTAGATGAGCGCTGGATCGCCACTCTACATAAAGGCCGCATTGTTTCTATAGACCGGGCTGGGCGAGACAGTGGTGTACCTTCCCTTCGCCTCACTAGAAAGTATTTTAGGTTTGTGTACCGCACCACCGGCCAGCCACGTTGCGGGCAGAATGTCTCATTTGTTCCCCACCAGCTTGTGGAACAGGTGAAATTCCTCGCAGGACTCACACCGAAACATTGAGGATTACATTGCATATTCCTGTACATTAGGTCTACCATTCCTGGACAGGTACGTTTCATGAGGAATAATACTCTTCTTGGGTGAATTATTCAAATCGTACGATCTGATATTGAAAAGTAACCTACTATGAGATGCTGGACATGCGTGGGGCGTTTTTGTTGTCTCCTTGTGTGCGTTGTCTAAGTTTGTCAGTTTGTTTCTATAGCCTACATGAGTAGGCTGCCGTCTGTTTGGCATGCCCGCTGGCCACCTGCGCATTGCTGGATCAGTTTTAAAGGAAGCATCATGGCTACAGCAGAAAGTCTCACCTGAACTTCGATACCGTGTACTGTAGGCCTACAGGTATAGGCCTATCCTTTACTGAAGTGGTTGTCAATTTGATTAAAAGTGGCTTATCATTTAGACGTGTAGTTGAACGTAGTGGAATAGCCGAAAGCGGACATTTATAACGCAATAATCTCAAAAGGAGGATTTATTTTGTGCTGAGTGAATTACAGATGACAGGGCGCAAATCCCATCCCAATTGTCTTACACGGGAAAAAAGACAATAAATAAAGACAAACAAACGCAGAACAAATAGACTGCGGATGGTAATAGTTGTGTCTCTGTATTGCGTAGGGTCGTGGTATATTTCGTAGGCTATATCATGGGTAGCCTATTACAAAATGATGTTTGCCTTCACATTTTTGTAATGTTAAAGAGCCCTTTTATACTAGGCTACTCTGAAGTAAACCCCTGTGTTGGCCTGAAAGTTGAGCATTGGGTTTCTCTGACCTTTGAAGGGAGAGAATTGATTTTCGTTTGGCTAATATGTCCTCCCGTGCGCTGAACTATTTACTTTGTGGATTCCAACGGGTGAACAACACCGGGGACGTGAATGGTTCTTCTGAGCGGTGTTGGTTCAACGGACCTAATCAGTAACTCCACAAATATCCATAAGTTAGCAGTCATGGCTCTCACACGTATTCAAAGGCAATCATTTATGGGGAGGGACGATTTGACACTTGTAGAGTCAATCAAACAACTGATCAAAAGAACTATAATTTATCAGGAACGTGTCTTCATTGTAAATAGCTTAACTCCTATCCAAATAGGGCTCTTTCAGTGTCGTTAAATTAGGACATCCATGAAATGTGAGGCAACGTTAATTAAATTAGACTACGTAGGCTATGTCAAATTACGCACAACGCGCTTTAATGTCACCCTTTAATCAACAAGAACATTTTACACAACAGCCTGCTTTCAAATAATCAACCAAAGAGCGTTTTCATCTGACACATAACTGTCGACAATATTGTCATCATCATGTAGGCCTATTAGCATTTAAATGCCTCCCATGACCGTGAAGGTAAACGGCTCGGACGTGGACGTGACGTGAGCTTTTTTCCCATAACCCTCTCTAGCGCTACATGACATGCTTCAGGTGCCGCTCATTTGGCTACGAAATAGTCGTCTGACATCAACACAGCAACAACTGACAGCACACCTCTCTCTCTCTCTCTCTCTCTCTCTCTCTCTCTCTCTCTCTCTCTCTCTCTCTCTCTCTCTCTCTCTCTCTCTCTCACACACACACACACACACACACACACACACACACACACACACACACACACACACACACACACACACACACACACACACACACACACACACACACACACACACACACACACACCTCTCTCTCTCTCTTTCTCTCTCTCTCTCTCTCTCTCTCTCTCTCTCTCTCTCTCTCTTCTCTTTCCTCCTCTCCTCTCTTCTTTCTCTCTCTCTCCTCTCTCACTCACTCACTCACTCACTCACTCACTCACTCACACACACACACACACACACACACACACACACACACACACACACACACACTCACTCACTCACTCACTCACTCACTCACTCTCTCACACACACACACACACACACACACACACACACACACACACACACACACACACACACACACACACACACACACACACACACACACACACACACACACACACACACACACACACAACTTAAATGATGTTTATGTCTGCATCAGATAGGCGGTCATGTAAAGCAAACAATGTTTGTTTACAACTTGTATAACTAAATGGCTCTGGACACCATTGTCTTCAGTCTGTTAGTGTATGTACATTTCATTTTTGTCCCTAACATTTTCTCATCATGCGTCATGATCATGTCGGTGTTGAAGGACACAACAAACTCCAATTAATGATTTACAGAATTCTTGGGATTCATGTGGCTGAGCTGGGTGGTGGTCAGGAGGATAAGAGGCCTCTAGTCTGTGCTACGCTACAGTGGGACTGGACTCTTTTCTTTTCTCATCCCGATGTGCCAAACCCTAGAAGTGTTTGAACAGCCCAGCTCTTTGTGATTGAAAAGGCAGGGTTATGTTATATCATACAGGATTGTACGTAGGCATGACTTGGGCAGAGGTGGCCTTTTCATTCCTTTTTCCTCTGTTGTTGACATAGCTGGAGAGACTCTCAAAAGGGTTGTGTGCGCTGGGTTTGGACATTTTTGTGGAAGAGACTGGCTGTGGATACCAAGTCCTCTCCATACTCGGGAAACTTTGTTCAGTGGTCAGACTATAATACAACTACTTTGTCTACTTCCGTACTTCTACTTAGGGTAATGTTATAACGACAATGAGGATGACATTAGACATGAGTCCTTTTTGCTTAGTCTAATCTGTTTTATAGAATTTGTCCTAACAAACTGTTGATACGTGTATGTCCATGTACATCTGTTTACATATTGTTTGTCTGTATATTGTTTTTGGCATTTAGGTGGATGGCAAACATGGAGCCAAAACTGTTTCACAGAATTCTTTACGCATTTGTGTTTCTGTATGTCTTATGTGTGATTGTATGTGTTATACAGTTGCTAATTTGGTGGGTGTTCGTGTTGTTTGCCTGTTTGTTGGTCAGCCATGGCTTAATGGCTTCATCCACGCCTGAAGTGCCCTTGAGCAAGGCACCTATAACCTTGCATTGCTCCAGGGCCTGTAACCAATACCCTATACCTAAATAAGTGTGTGTGACTGTGGACAAGAGAATCAGCTAATTGTAATGGCTAATGGTAAATGTCTAATTGTAATGTATGTTTTGCTTGTGGATATGTAGGTGGATGGCAGTCATGGACGCCTCGTTGCCAAGAGTCTCCTCGGTGCCCCTGCTGTCACTAGGTATCATGATGGCGTCCCTCCTCCCCGTCTCCATAGCGCAAGGCAATGCCTCCCAGGCCTCCGGCACCCCTCCGCAGGGCTGCGGCCCCCAGGTCGGCTCCCTGTACTACAACCTGTGTGACCTGAGTGCGGTGTGGGGCATCGTGCTGGAGGCGTTTGCGGCGGCGGGAGGCGTGGGCTCCCTGGTGCTCCTGATCGTGCTGCTGGCGAGCCTGCCGTTCGCCACGGACCCCCGGCGGCGCAGCTCGGTGGGGCTGCAGGCCGGCTTCCTGATCTGCACGCTGGGCCTCTTCTGCCTCACCTTCGCCTTCATCGTGGGCCGGGACTTCTCCACGTGCGCCTCGCGCCGCTTCCTGTTCGGCGTGCTGTTCGCCGGCTGCTTCGCGTGCCTGGTGGCGCAGGACGTGCGGCTGGCGCTGCTGGGCCGGCGGGACGTGGCGCCGCGCGGCTGGGCCCTGTGCCTGGGCGCCCTGGGGCTGTGGCTGGTGGAGGTGATCATCAACACGGAGTGGCTGATCCTGACGGTGGTGCGCTACCCGACCAACACCACGGGCCGCAGCGAGGACATCCCCTGTAACATCGCCAACGAGGACTTTGCCATGGCGCTCATATACGTCATGGTGCTGCTCTTAACAGTGGTGGTTGGCGCCGTGCCGGGCATGGCGGCTGGGCGACACAAGCAGTGGCGGCGCGATGCAGCATTTCTCTTCTGCACGGGTGTGCTATCGGTGGGCATCTGGGTGGCGTGGATCACCATGTACGTGTACGGTAACGGCGTGCATGGTGGCGCCCCGCGGTGGGACGACCCCACGCTGGCGATCGCCCTGGTGGCCAACGCCTGGGTGTTCCTGCTGCTCCACACGGTGCCCGAGGTCTGCAGCATCAGCACCGACGAGGACGAGGACCAGCCAGGGTTCCACGAGGAAATGTACCCCAGTCGCGGTGTGGGCTACGAGAACATCCTGAAGGAACAGAGCGGAGCGCAGAACATCTTCATGGAGAACAAGGCCTTCTCCATGGACGAACCCAACGCAGGTAGGAGAACACACACTATCTCACACATCTCAATATTTATGTCTATTAAATCACAACAACTCCTTGTATCCATGAACGAGGCCAACTCGGGAAGGCCAGCATCCATTGCTAGTGAGGGGGAAAATGGATTCTTTAGTTATAATCCAACCTGTCCAATTCAGCCAGGTGATTGGCTGGCTGAATGATCACCTGGTTGAATGATCTGGAAGCTCATTTGGAATATGTGGCTCTAGATCTTAACTAATGAATACATTTTTCATTCATCATTGCCCATCACATATTTCAAGGAATCAGTGTCAATAGTTAGGTCTAGTACTGTAAATCACAATAAGACATTCTCCTTCACGGGTAGGATAACATATGCAAT
This sequence comes from Engraulis encrasicolus, assembly GCF_034702125.1. Taxonomy (NCBI): domain Eukaryota; kingdom Metazoa; phylum Chordata; class Actinopteri; order Clupeiformes; family Engraulidae; genus Engraulis; species Engraulis encrasicolus. The sequence goes on from NC_085873.1 coordinate 13,500,874, forward strand.
ATATCTCAATAGTCTATTACAGTAAATCACAACAAGGCCTCATCACATAACGGTTCTGGCTTGACAGCCTGGGACATTCAGAGTTACTAACATTCCAATTGCTTTGCGATGAACCGCGTCATAGCTCATTATCATAATATTAGCTGGCTTTTTATCATTAAAATTCGCTCTGGTCGCTCAGTTCGCTTCGCTCCTGGCAAATCGCTCTGGTCGCGTTTGTTGTGTGCCCTCCATAGAGAAATAATGACTTCCCGCGCTGGGGTCATCCCTATGTTCCCCGGGTCCTATGTTCCCCGCAACCAGCGAACTTAGGACCCTTTTTTCATAAAAGAGTTCTATGTTCCCCGCTGCTTCCAGATTGCTGCCATATGGCAAAGCGCAGGTTGTTGTTGCACCTCTGACAGGTTAGGTTTAGGGATGGTTTTGGGAGGGGAACAATTTGAAAACTCTGAAACATACAATGCGGGGAACATAGAACCCTTTTTTAGAAAAGGGGTCCTAAGTTCCCCGGTCCCATACAAAGACAGGGGAATATAGGACCCAGGGAACATAGGTACGCTCCCGCCCAACTCGGGTAAGCGTTCTTGCATGCCCTCATGCATCTGTCTTATTCATTCACTTCCCAGGCCAATTTCAATATCAGAGAAAATGTGTTAGCTTTGACTGTAAGGACATGCCTTCAATGCCACGTAGAAGCAATCCATCTCAATTGTGTGTCTAAAATCACAGCGAGTAGACTATTTTTGATGAAGGTTCCTCTTTTAAACATCAATCTATTCACTCTTGTGAAAGGGAAATGATACCTAAGCTCTACAAGTGATATTGCGTAAAAAATCATTTAAAAGAAGTAGTAGTAACTTTTGAAAACCATAGAGTTGAGGAGTGAAGATAGCAGAGTGGTATTGACTATGACACAGCAGTATTATCTTCGTGCTGACTCTTATATTGACCTTTGTATTGTTTCTCATTCCATGCAAATGAGTGCACATCATTTCACCATGTCCTGCCGTCGTGTAATGGTTAGGGAGTTAAACTGAAGATCACAAGGATGCAGATTGCAATCCCCACCCTTACCAATCCCTTCCTCCCTCCATGGCTGAAGTGCCCTAGAGCAAGGCACCTATAACCCCACCTTGCTTCAAGGACTGTAACCAATACCCTGTAAATCACTTTGAATAAAAGCATCAGCTAAGTGAAATGTAATGTAATCACTGTTTGAAGCCTCATCCACTCCAGAATGTAACACTTCCACGAATACCTCATGCCAGTCTTATCAGACCCTCCACAAACAGTGTGAATGACCGCATGGAATTCAGTAGGTGGAGGGGCTTGTTTTATCAAGGTTGTCTAGTGTGAAGAGGACAGTGGAGGACAGGACAGGGCAGGAGGGGAGGGGTCCCCTGACAAGAAATGTCAAACTAGTCAAAAAAAGGCAGGAAAACATCCTGAAAAAGCAGGGCAGGCGCAGGTTGGTTTCACGTATCCTAGCTTAGCCTCCTGAATTTGATATGCTGATGTTGTGGAGGCACTCAGGCCTCTGGTATCTGATCAGACTGCTGGAAGTCCAGCAGGAACACTGCGTCCCTCTGTCGGGCTTCTGTACCCACAATGCCTCAGTGCCACAACAACGCCCCCCTAGGTCTCCCTAACGCCCCCCTGGAGGGCTATAGAGCCCCTGTTGAGAAACAATACTGTACCTCATACTGCCCACATTGAAACCGGTTGCCTTTGATGATGGCTTGGATGCCCGCCCTGCCATTCACACACACACACACACACACGCACGCACACAGACACGCACACACACACACACACACACACACACACACACACACACACACACACACACACACACACACACACACACACACACACACACACACACACACACACACACACAAACAAGCATAGTCAAATTTTCTCCGAGAAGGTTAACCACAGTGTTTTTTCAGTACCTCTCTTAGTAGTGATGTTTAGAATGCCATTTGGAATTCAAAGATGACTTTAACCGTGTTATTGAATGTCAAACATAAAGGCAATGTTTTTATTAGTTAAAAAGGCCAAACCATTGAATAAATGCATCACTGGCATTGGGCAGACTGTATGCCCCCGCCCACAGTAAATGTAAAACACTCAGACAAAACATAATTTCTGTTCTCTGGCACAGTAACAGTTTTAGCAATATTCATCAGTTTCCACCTCAGGGTCCACATGTTATTTTTCTTAGCTGCACTATATTCTTGACCTGGATTTAATCTGGGATAATTGGGAACCTCCTAACCAATGCCTGATGCATGTGGTTTGGAGGTTTGGACCTATGACAGTAGATGAGGTTTACATATTAACCCAATTAAAACTCTGTTCTACCGATATACATTATTGGAATTATGTTATGTACAGGGTTCTAAATTGACTTTTTCCGTACCAGCCAAAATGGCTAGAACACATGCCCACTAATAGATCAAAATGGCGAGTAAGCTAGTCTTTTGTACCAGTCAAACTGACATTTCACCAGCGTTTGGCCGTTGGCTGGTGTGTTTTTTTAGAGCCCTGGTTATAGATTGATTGGCCAACTATTTTTATACTATTTCACTGTAAGGTATACATTTTATGGAAAATACAGTGCTGTTATATACAGGGTATGTACGTGTATACCATAAACCCCTGGATGTAATGTAGTGAGAGTGATGACAGTGGTAAGGAGCAGCCACCCGGCCCTGTAATGTAGTGTAGTGTAGTGCACTATACTCAGCTCTAGTCAGCTGCTTTTTCCCCATCCCCGGAGCCTCTCTAAGGTCCTTTAGCCTGGAGTGTGTTTACATTGCCATGCTGTCACCGTGGCGACCCAGGCGTGGCAACAGTATCAAGGCGGCTAGATATTTCACAGAGGGACCAGGCATTTCAGGCTCCCTCCCCCGGGGACCGCGGCCCACCTCATCTCCAGTGACCCGTGCTGTGCTGAGCTGTGCAGAGCTGAGCTGCAAGGACTGATTACTGTACGGGCCTACCGGGCCCAGGCCCAGGCCCTCGAGAGCCAAAGGGGGCCCTGAATCCCAAGCCTATCCACTCTAAAATCACATCATTATTGGTCTATATTTGTGACCCCCTACTGTATTAAAATTACACTTTAAACTATTGTATGTTCAAATTTTCTCAGGGAGAAACCACTGTACCCTCAACAACAAAGTCTATCTAACATCTTGGTTAACCCCCCCCCCCCCCCCCCCCCATTGTTTTGGAACTTCACAATGGAATGGAGGGGGGCCCTTTCTTGTTGTCTGGCCCAGGGGCCCATGGAAGCATAATCTGTCCCTGCTGAGCTGTGCTGCATCATGCCGTGCCAGGTCTGGTTTATGGCGGAAAAGCACCAATGAAGTCTGGCTGTAATGTGTGCATGTATACTCCACTCTGAGCATAATGTGAATGTGTGTGTGCATATGTGTGTGTATTATACCCTACTGCATAATGTGTATGTGTGTACACATACAGTGTGTGTGTGTGTGTGTGTGTGTGTGTGTGTGTGTGTGTGTGTGTGTGTGTGTGTGCATGTGTGTGTGTGTGTGTGTGTGTGTGTGTGTGTGTGTGTGTGTGTGTGTGTGTGTGTGTGTGTGTGTGTGTGTGTGTGCATGTGTTTGTGCGTGCGTGTGTGTGTGTGTGTGTGTGTGTGTGTGTGTGTGTGTGTGTGTGTGTGTGTGTGTGTGTGTGTGTGTGTGTGTGTGTGTGTGTACTCTACTGTTCCGTCTGTTTACAGTGGACTGCAGACTAAAAGCTCAGCAAGGCTTGTGTAAAAAAAGAGATGCTTACGAGACAAACCATGAAGGGCACATTGTCGTCGTATATCTGCCTCCTGTTTCTTCTATCCTATAATAATTCTATTTTATAATAAAGCTGTTTTTTTCCCCAAGCGAGGCAATGACATAGCATTTTTACATTTACCAAAAGCAACACTACTCCAAATGTAAGCAATATACAGTCATATTGCTTCTTTCGCCTGATTTTGCTATTTTCCACTTCCCTCTCTAGTGGTTTTCCAGGGAAATTACAGTGTCATGTCAACAACCCTAGAGTAAAACTGAATGTCTTTGTGATGGGAGTCACGTGCTCTTAGATTTACCGGCACTCTCTTTGACATTACCAGGAGTTTTTTTGGTCATTGACGTTTTTTGGGCTCAGACGTCAGGTGGTACAACTACAGCTAATGCCTATAAATGTTGTACTGCAATGAATATGCTTCTAGATAATCCACTACAAACTACAACAAAAAATCCCTAGTGGCATTAGTGGCACCTGAGGTCATTACCCAATCCGTCCCCATCTCTCTCTCACTTCTCTCCAGCCCATATTCACTGTCCTATCCGAATAAACGCACAAAGCTTCAAAAAAATATATAAATTAGAAAAGCGCTCAGAAAGCGCACCTCTGCCCTCCAGACGAACATACAACAAACACAGACGATCACTTAACCTCCTTGGTGGTTCTACCATGAAAGACTCGATAGACCAAAAGAAGTTTAAGATATTTATTGAAACACTGAAGTATGCAGTAGTGATTGTCTTTGGCGTAGGCCCCCGCCTGCTTAGAATAATTCAGATGAAGAATGCGCATATCCTGCCGATGGATAAGGCAGGGGGGCGAGAGCCTACCCCCCCTTCACAGGACGGGGACCAACTGGTGACGGTGGCTGGAGGTGGTGGCATTCACAGCAGATCAACAAGAGGACCATCGACCTGGGACCGTGAAGATTAGGGCAGACGCTCTCAGCATCCTCGTGGTGGCAAGGCTGAAGGGAAGATGCCTAACTGCGTCGAAAGCAGGGACGCCTTGCAGATCCTCCTCATGGGACGAGGACGGGCCAGCAATGGAGGGTGATGGGGAGGTGGTGGGAGCGTCGACACCAGCGTACTCTAGTCAGCAGAAGAGCAGAGATAGACAGAGGGTTTATAAATGAGCGGGCAGGCGTCCTATTGGCTCTAGGCAAATGAATGAGAATGCAAGGGAGAGGGTGTGCCTAAGAACAAGAACAGTGATTGGTTGGTTAATGCAAGGGAATAATTGAGCTGAATACCGTCTCATCTTCCTGGCAGAACTTAACGCCTTAGCTTACATAGGTAATTAGCTGCACATGGAGCAACTTCTCTTCCTCTTCGCTACAGTCCTACTACATTTTACACAAATCCTGGCCGTTGCGAAAGTATGCAGTGCCAGGAAGCCAGGGGCCTCATTTATCATCAGATCGTAGAATGACTTTTAAATTGTGTCCGACGAGTGAAATATAGAATGGTCGCAAGTACAGAAAAATCTGGATTTATCAAACGTGCGTTGGCTGTTCCTACGCACACGTCTGCATGATAAATCCCACACCTTCCTAATCACTGTGCACAAGCGCTCTCTGAGTAATTTGCATCCCGAAACGCCTCCAAGTAACCATACATGGTATTGAAATACATTCAAATGCCATGTTAATTTGAAAGCACCACCTTTGGACACACATGAACACACACGGACACACGCGTCACACGAAGCGCTGGCGCAGTGATAGAAACATTTCCGCGGCAGATGTGTAGGAAAACACTGCCAAATAGCACAACTGGCATACTCCATTGCCATTCAAAGCGAACTGTACCTTGCATGGTCAGTATTATTTGCAATTTCATGTTTCTTCCACTCGCACGCATGATCTGAGGTGTGCATAGATTTAGGCACATTTCTACGTTGAAGTACATGTTCATAAATCCCACACTTTGCTCAGGAATGATCGCACGCATGCTTTACGCACAGATCTGTGCCGAAGAACGCTTGATAAATGAGGGCCCAGGACATTAGACATTAAGAGTAGCATAGGGCTTCAGGTGTTCAGTATCTCTGGTCACTGCAAAAATGGAAACATTACATTTAGTGGATGCTTTATCCAAAGCGACTTACAGTTATTTTAAGTACAGGACATTGGTTACAGTCCCTGGAGCAGTGAGGAGTTAGGTGCCTTGCTCAAGAACACCTCAGCCATGGAGTGGAATAGGGAGTGGAAGGGTGGGATTCGAACCTGTAACCCTCTTATCTAAAGGCCATCTCCTTATCCACTCAGCCACTGTGTAGAGGACTTCCAAAAGTTGTCTGAGGGATCCATAGGGAAGTAGTCCTCAGTCGGATGCATTTTGCAAAACACTGGTGTAATTCATGAGCTTCTTTTAAAATACTGTGTGTGTGTGTGTGTGTGTGTGTGTGTGTGTGTGTGTGTGTGTGTGTGTGTGTGTGTGTGTGTGTGTGTGTGTGTGTGTGTGTGTGTGTGTAACATGAGAGGACAGTGAAGAGAGAAAGGATAAGAGTGGAGAGAGAGAGAGAGAGAGAGAGAGAGAGAGAGAGAGAGAGAGAGAGAGAGAAGAGAGAGAGAGAAGAGAGAGAGAGAGAGAGAGAGAGAGAGAGAGAGAGAGAGATGGGGGGGAGATGGGGGGCTAAGAAATGACCAGGCCGGATTCGAACCTGGGACCCCATGGACAGTGTTACATTGCCGTTTCATTACATTACATTACACTTATCTGACACTTTTATTTAAAGGCACTTACAGTGATTTACAGGTATTGTACTGGTTACAGTCTCTGGTGCAATTTGTGGTTAGATGCCTTGCTCAAGGGCATGCAGCCTTCCATAGAGGTGTAGGGAGAGGTAAGGGTGGGATTCAAACCTGAAACCCTCCAAACAATATTGCCTGTAGATGATCAGGTGCTGCGCCCCATTACCTCCTTCTGTGGAGTGTGAAGTACAGTACTGTATGTAAAAATTGTTGGGCTTTTGCCTTTATCATGAGAAGATAGACAAGGAGACAGGACAGTGGGGGAGAGAGAGATGATTCTTTTGTCCAAAGTGACTTACAGATATGACAGGGTATTGGTTACGTTCCCTGAAGCAGTGTGGGTTTAGGTGCGTTGCTCAAGGCCACTTCAGCCAAGGAGGGAGGAAGGGATTGACAAAGGTGGGATTCACAGTATATAACGGACTGGGTCTTGTGATCAGAAGGTTGTCAGTTCAAGCCCTGTGCCAGTAAGAAGAATGTGCATGGATCCAGCTCTAGTATTCATGTGCATGGGTGAAGGCATAAGTTGCTTTATGGATTAAGGTGGTAGCTTAATGTAATTTGACTGTCTGTCTTCTTGTAGGCCATAAACCCATGTTGTGCAAGCCCATGTGATGAGTTATGCAAATACAAATTGTGTAAACTGCATATGTAATCATATTATGTCTGTGTGTCTGTCTCGTAGGCCATAAGTCAATGTAATTGTGTAAATTAGATAATAATATGGTGTGTGTGTGTGTGTGTGTGTGTGTGTGTGTGTGTGTGTGTGTGTGTGTGTGTGTGTGCGTGTGCGCCTGTGTGTGTCTCCTTTTAGGTCAGAAGCACGTCTCTCCCTACAGTGGCTACAACGGCCAGATGCGCGGCGCCGTCTACCAGCCCACCGAGCTCGCCCTCATCAGCAAAGGAGTCAGCACTGTGAGTATTATTATTATTATTATTATTAATAATAGGCCTAGTAGTAGTAGTAGTAGTAGTATTAATGATAATGGTAGTAGTGTAATCCTTTTTGCTTCAAAAGATCTGAAAGACTTGATTAACACATGATTAACACAAGTAACACTGATCATAATGATAAGTGTGTTTGTGTGTGTGCGTGTGCGTGTGCGTGCGTATGTGTATGCGTGTGTGAAAGGATGTAAGACGATTACAGTATGAGCGCTTGTGTGTTATGTAGGCAGGTGGGTATGTGTGTGAATGTAAATGTCACTTTAACATCCAAATAATGCAATGCTTTGATTACACCCCCCCCCTCGCTCCTCCCCTCNCCCTTCCCCCCGCCCCTGTAGCAGCCTGAGATCCAATCATACGACATCCCCCGCGCCACGGCTACACCCCCCTCCCAAAACGGGGGCAGCAACCCCTCCCTGCACACACAGGACGCCTCCAATCATCCACCCACCTCCAGCGTAGGTCTACTACACCACTACACTACAGGCTGTTCCCTGTCCTCTGTGGGCGCATTCAGGCCAACTGAGAGTGCCCGTTCCCGTACCTAATTGCGATTGTGTTAGTGCAACAAAAATGAGCGCTCGTGAACCGCAAAGTTGGTTCGCAATGCGAACTGCAAAATACTTGTTTTTTCTCCGCGAACCGTGACGACAAAGTGGCCGTCAGCAGATTCATCCGGGTAACACAGTCACGTGCGGAAAAAGTTCAGAGCCCGGTATGAACACTGGCAGTTTGCAGATGAGCACTTTAGTGCCAAAGGCAACTGGTGTGGGCACTGGCACCGGCTCCATTCTGGTCAGCCTGAAAACCCTATGCTACTGTTTTCAGGCCGACCAGAACGGTGCCAGTGTTTCCTGCATGAGTTATGCTCTTAACTAAAGTGCTTACCTGCAAACCATTGGTGTTCATGCCGGGCTCTGAACTTTTACACACTTGACCGTATGTTACTCAGATGAACCTTTTGACGGCCACACTGTCATCATGGTTCACTGAGAAAAAAAAAGTATTTTTCGGTTGGCATTGCGAACCAACTCTCTGGTTCTTGGATGCTCATACTTGCAGCGTGAACACGCTGGCTGGTTCGAGTTCAGGTGTGGGAAGAAACAGGCATCGGCACGGTTCTCAGTCGGCCTGAACGTTCCTTGTGTCTTCTGCGTCTCCTGTCCTCTGTGTCTCCAGTCCTCTGTGTCCCCTGTCTCCAGCCTCCTAAAGCCTGTTCTCCTCTGTCCTTCCACTGACTGACCACAGTCCCTTGACTATCCATTTTCTCACCTTCCTCTTCCATTCACTCCGCACGGATGACATTTTTCAGTCCAGTTAGCAAAGCCAGAAGATTTCAAAGTTTCTTAATTGAAAATAAAGTGTGATGAGCTGTCTTTTATGCAGTATTGGTCACTATTGGTCAACACTATAGTAATCTCGTGGTTGGAGATAAGTTAAAGTAGTGTGCTTTTATTGTGGATCGCTGCAGAAAATGCAGTGGTCTGCATCCTGGCTGAAAATAATAAAATGTGATCCATCGTGTCTGTGATGGACAGCCATGAACTATCACTACTGAGTTCCATTCTAGAGTTTTCCAGAACTATTCATCTCTAGAGGGCTCTCTTCACCTCACTGCATCATCACATTTCATGGCTGTTCTTTTTCTCTCTTCAAGCCTATTGGATTTTCTCTCTTGGTCATCCGTCTGGTGTCTTCTTCTTATTGATCCCTGGGGGGGCTGGCTTGCCCATCGCACTCCATCTTTCTCACTCTTTCATTCTCTCCTTACTCTTTCACTCTTTCGTTCTCTCCTCATTCTTCCACAGCGTATCTCATTTCATTCCTGGAATGCGTCTCCGCAAGTCTCACTTTTGCCCCCCCCCCTTTCCTTTGAGTTATTTTCTGCCTCTTTGGCCGCCCGACTGGCCCTGATAATCTTCCTATAGGAGCTTCTTCTTCTTCAGTCGGGTTTCATGGCGGCTGACAAACGTAGTGCATCCTATAGGAGCTGTAGTAGACTCTTCACAGCCACTGACCAGAAGCACATGTTGTCACAGGCAAGGCCTTTCTATGCTTTAACAAGACAGGGAGAGATTGATAGGAAATGACGGTGGAGAGAGAGGATCGGGATACAACCTTGAGTTGGACACGAACCCAGATCCCTTTATATATGTAGTACAGCACTTTAGTCGACTGAGCCGTGGAACCCACCCCAGGAAAGGGGACCCCCAGACCTCCAGCTAATGGGATGAATAATAACTACAAGTAGATTATGTACTCTACACACAGCTCTGCCAGAAGCTCTTCATGTATATGCCTCTAAATCCTGTGAGAACTTGGCTCTGGGTCAGTCACAGCAGGCAATCGTTCTTCTTTAAACCATGAAAGGTCACACGCACATACACAGTGTTGATGTTGCTGGCTTGCTTGACATTTTGTCTTTTGTCTCCTGTTTTGCAGGGTAATGGCGTGCACAAGAAGACCCAGTGGTAATACAACCTATATGACAAGACCACTCAAGAGGAGGGAATCATAAATGTGTATATACACGTACATATATATTGTTTTTCTGTTCCACAAAGCTCTGGAAACATTTGGTCATTATTTCAAGGATATTTTTTGGCCACAAATCAAAAGACGGGCAAGACTTTATTTTCAGTGGATGGGAAAAACGCCATTCAACTGTTTCAACTATCCCCTACACACACACAGACGCACACACATACACACAATCTTGTGGAATGCCAGTCCTGATGACGCCATTGTCAAGATTCATGAACATGGAAGCCGGCTGGTGTTGGTCAAGGCAGGACCTGCTTAAGTACACACACAGAGCTGGGGGCACAAAAAGCACCTGTCTGTCCCCTGTCTGAACCTCTACAGGGCTTGGCAGGGCTGGTGTGGGCTAAAAACAAGGACCTGGGCATTTCTGCCTTAAACTGGCCCCTCACATACAACAAATGTCCCTACTATATCCTGCTTGATTCAGTCCGCTGTCTGCATTGGCGATGAACCAATGGACCGCCCCCTCTAAACTGTGGGCCAGGAAAAAAACAAATAAACAAACCAACAATACCGGCCCCTTCGGACTGTCGGCCCACCGGGAAAATGCCCGGTATGCCTGATTACCAGTCCGGCCATGGGGCTGGCTGGGAATGGCAGGCTGCCACGGAACTGGGACAGATAAGCCCGGCTATTCACGCAGCACGCAAAGGCAGCAATACTGGCGCTGGCTAAATGACTGGCGGTTTCGCCACATACCAACCCCTCTGGTGACAATAACAAGCCGATGGGAACTCTGGGAGACGACAGCTGTCATTATGTTGTACCTCTGTCAAAACACTTACACGCACGACTACACGACACACAGATAACACAGACAGTGACAGACAAATTATGAGCAGTAATAACAACTGAATGTTGTGGATGTTGAGAAGCTTCATGCTGACAAGTTATACCAACTATGCGGAGATCACACAATCACCGAAGCATTTGATGCCTCGTTGGCTTTTGCTTGACTTAATTTAACTTCACTATTTTTTGAAAGAATATGTTTAAAAATGTCACATCTCACTTTATCTCAATGTATCAAGGCTTAGGTAGATCCATAGGGATGGGGTGCATGCACAGGTCAGGTAAGCTGTTGATTCACTGCATGACCATCCACAATCGTGTATTCAGTTCACTCAAAACTCTCTCTTCTTCTGCCTCGCACTATAGGTAATATAAATTAAAGATCTTGAAGGATGTATATTGTCTTAAAATTTTAAATTTATTGAGAATTTTATTGAAAAAATAAAACCTCTTTTTTAAAAAACATTTTGTGATTTGACTTTATTAGTGTCTGTCTACCCTCTCTCCTCCTATGCCCTTCCTCCAGTCTCCACTACCAACACTCACTCTCACTCTCACTCTCACTGTCTCTTCTCTTCTCTCTCTCTCATCTCTTATCTCTCTGTCCGTCCTCCTCCTCTTCCCCTTCCACCTGGTTCCCGTTGGGAAAGCCTGTTGCCAGGGTCAGGCTGAGGCTGATGGCACGTCAGGTGAAGTGATGTCCTCATTTCTCTCCTGCCACAGTCACTGGATTCACGGTCGGGTCTGCGCCAGACCCAGACCCGGACCTGGGCCAGACCCACCCCGGAAGCGGCTCCCGTGCCATCAGCATAAGGTCACTGTCGACTGTAGTAAAAGGAAGCGAGCGCGGAATGGAAAAGTTAAACCCCGCCACCCCACTCCAGGCCAGACTGCGGACTATTTGCATGGCCCTGTGCTGATATGGCCGCATCATTTGGCCTCAAGGGGGGCCGAGAGGTGGGCTAGAAAGTTCAACGTGGAAAATCAATTTGGAGGTTACATAACTTACATACAAAAAATGAAATTACGTAAAGAAAACTCACCTACTGAGTTTTCTTTTTTGTTGTTTTCTTTTTGTGGGCCAACATAAGTACCATCATTTTAACAATGAGAATGGTTCAGTTTTGTATCCATTTATCTTTTCAACAAATGAGGCTGCTTTTATTTAAATGCTGGTGATTTCTTTGAGCTAACTGATATGAGCTATGATCAAACTATCTTCTGAGTACCCTTGTCATAACAGAGAGAAGCCATAAATCATGTCGTGAGGTCTGCTTGACTCTGCTTTTTGGTCTGCTAGTAATACACTCCCTGATAATTGAAGCCATGACCGTTGGCTCATCCCTTTGCACAGATAAGGCTACACAGTGGCAGCAATATTTTAGTGTTATGTAACACTTAGAGTCAATTTAACATCTTCTAGAGTGTATTTGGTCCCAGAGTACTCTTTAAAGGGACACTGTGCAGGAAATGGTCAAAATAGGTAGGCCTACTGCAAATATGCTGCTCATTGAAACTGTGTCGCCTATTGCCAAATTTGACCTTTTCATGATAGTTTACTAAGTAATAAACTAATATTTTCTAGTATGGCCCAAGTACAGCCATTTTTGCCGCTAAAAATGGCTATTTCTGGAAATTCAAAATGGCGACCATGGAGCAGATCCGTCTTTTCATGTATGAAAAGTGTAATTTTTCCAGTCATAATGAATACTGTACATATTCATGAAAAAGGTAACATTAGCAAATGGGTAGCATGAATTCTGGAAATAAACAACTAAAAATCTCACACAGTGTCCCTTTAAGTGTTACATTTTAAAACAGCATGTTGTAATTATTTTTCATCTAAGTATATTTGGTCCCTGAGTAGGTCTTAAGTGTTGAATTAACACTGCATGTTTCACTAACATCCTGTACTAGTGTTGGTGTGTATAAGGCAGGAACAGCCACACATCATGGAGGGTGGTGCTCAGTAGCAGCAAACAAATACTTTGGTTTTTGAACTGCCGAAACCTACTTGGCTTACAGTGAGTTAACTATGAGCCAAACTTTCCAACCGGATGTTTTTCAAATATGAAAATGTCTTTGAAATGAATGATGGCTGGGGGGAGATATGGTTACAGAAAGGTACATGTTGTTTTCAGTATTTGTTTTTAAGAGGCTAGTCTTTTGTCTGTGTTAAGGTGTGTTTTTTGTATTGAAAACCTACGTATACATATAAATGTGGCTGCAGAAAGGAACATGAATTGATTTCACTATTTGTTTTACGCTAATCTTAAGGCCAGTCTTTTGTCTGTACTACTGAGGTGTGTTTGATGCTGTTCTTTTGGGAATGTCCTATATGAATGTGGGTGCATAGAGGAGGTTGTTTGCATAGCGTAAGGGATTGGCCGTGACAGATAATGGCAGCCAGGGTCCAGCCAGGTCAAGTCTGCCCACACTGACTTTTGCAGCTAGACATTATTCAACGTTATTATATGGTTGTGACGTCATCGGTCGAATGCTCCATTCATTTCAACGGGGCTCCCCAACGTTCGCACGTCTGTTATTTTTCGATAACGGACGGGTTGGTCTATAACAGACCGCTGTCAATGGCAACAAGACGTTTCACTGCTAAAGCGACTTTTCATCAAGACTCTAATCAGCTGCTGTGATAGACAACACCTGTCCTGGCTACCTAGCTGTTTCTTAGCGGTGTTCCACAACGGCACTGTTTTGTTTTGCGCAGCGACAATCTTAACATTAAATAGGCCTAAAGAAATGTCCCCGCCATGTGTGAATCATTTAAATATATCCATATAATAAGCGGGTTAACTTTCGGCGAGTCGGTCGCTTTGTGGAATAGCAGCACTTCAGAGAGAACAAGACCCCTCCGCTCTGCGTCGGGGTCTAAAGATTCTCTCTGTCGTGCTGCTATTCCACGGTAGCGACCTTCTCGCCGAACGTTAACCCTTACTTATCTTGGCAAACGTTAACATACTCATGAACGGCCATCCGCGTACTTTGCTCTTAAATTTGCGTTACGCCCCTTTATGGGTGAAAACAAACCGAATGTCTCATTGACATACTACATCGGCTAACCAAAATGAACAGATTCCATGCTTCAGCCACGGCTGTTTGGCTATATTATTTGAACAGCCGGCAACACAACACGTTTTCGGCATGTTGCGCGTGAACAACGCTTGTCTACAGGTCCGTATCTTTCGTTTATTGAACCCCAACATTACCAATTGACTTGTATGGGTTGTTTTCCCCCATAAATGGGCGTAACGCACATGAAAACGTCACGCCGTTCATGAGTATAGGAAGGCTACATGTCTTCAGTGGGCGGTGCCCTGTGTATTATCCAGCTGCTGTGATTTAGATTTAACGCAACACAGAGCATTCTCTGTCACACAAAGAGAGACGTGACACTGAAAGAAAAGACTGAATATGGACACTGACCCCCATCACACACACACACACACACACACACACACACACACACACACACACACACACACACACACACACACACACACACACACACACACACACACACACCATGTGACAGTGGTTTTCCACCCACTTTAAACAGGCCTGTAATTCACCGGCTTATCATCAACAGGGCCATGCCTGCGCTCCCTCTGTGAGGTATACGACCATCTTGGGTATGGCTTTCCCATCCCGGAGTCACAGTAGGTCTTCTAAACATTCTTTTATCAGCTGTGTTCTTTTCTTTTTGTTTTTACATGATGCTTTCAGCTACGAGTCACTGTACTGTAGTACAGTGGCGGTTCTAGACCATTATTACCATGGGGGTCGAGGTGGGGCTCATATGTTTTCTCGGCGGCACATACGTACGTACGTGTAACAGCAAAACAGGTTACTACTGTAGTCTATTCTATATTTTTTCTATACTTTAATAATCTTTCAATATAAAATATTTAAGTTGGTTGTTTAAATCATTGGCTTTTCAGTACAGGGGCCATAACAGGGGCTGGGAGCAATTGGGACCCTGCCTGCCCTCTGACTGCAAGTCCTATGTAGCTCAAGCACTCTTTGATAAGCTATGTTCTTCAATTATAATGGCGATAATGATGAATAATCACTTTATCGTTTACCCTCTGGCAAACATGTTGTGATTACCAGGGTTTGGTTATTTCGTTTGCAAATAAAGTGATGATCTTGATATGGGTCTGCACTTTAGGAGAGCTTCTAGAGCTATTGTTCTTGTTGATAGGAATATTGAATGCACTATTATTTTAATGTTGCAGTTTTTTTCTTCTTTTATGACCCATATATGGCTCTTAAAATAACAACAGATCGACAATGGAAATAACTCATTTTATGGTCCTATTGGAGTCAACAGCTAACAAACCAGGTGACAGGTTTGTGAAAATCTAACAGAGGGACTACTTTTCTGAAGAGGGAAAACCACACATCAGGAAGTGAGAGGCCTATTCCTTGTGTCGGCTCTACCTGTTTTACCTGGCCTGATCCACCTGGCTCAGGTGTTGCTCACTCTCATTTGAATGAGGCGGTTTAATGAGTAACCGAAACACATTCCTGGTACCCACTGAAGCTGTGTGTAGTCTGCCTCAACTGAAGCTGCATGTGTGTCATTGCCCGTCCATCGTCCATTGGTATTGTTATGCTTGGATGTGCACATTTGGAACTTCCTTCCATGCAGGAACGCACGGTTAGTTGTAGATGGTTTACTGTAAACCACCAGATGGTTTACAATATGACGTAGTGAAGACGTTTAGCCAAGCCATGCATTCCCTATATGACTGCAGATACCAGCATCAACGTGGATGTGACAACAAAATAACAAAGTGTTCAAACTTCACAAAGATCTCAACTCATTCCCCCTTGTTCTTTCTGCTTGAGCAAAAGGGCTGAAAAAAACACACTGTGGCAATAAGCTCAAAGCCACACAAACCCTCAGACTAAACAAGACACAAAGACTAAATTAACGCACAAAAACACACGAGATGAGAACTGCTGTCTCACAAAGCACATCTCTCATGCTGTGTGCCAGTAAATGTAGTTTTAATTGTGCATAATTAGATAAAGTGTCTAATTAGAGCCCTTGTGTACAGAGCCGGAGAGGAAAACAGAGTTGGGAAACGTCATCTCCCCGCGGAGCTGTCAATCAGAGCAGGGACGCGGCAACCATGGAGACTGAATATTATGGGGTGGTGGTTGCCATGTTTGCGTAATTTTCTGTATCCCTTGGTCACTGCCAGATGGAAAGACGCCAACACCTTATAAGGATTTCACTATTATGAGTATGACAATCATAATACAGGGCATTTGAAATGTTTGAAATGCAAAACAAAACAAGCAACATTTCTGATAGGCTATCTATGGAAAATTCCAAAATCCATACTATTCTTTACTTCAAGAAAAAACACACAAAAAAGCAGTCATTCTTCACACACACACACACACACACACACACACACACACACACACACACACACACACACACACACACACACACACACACACACACACACACACACACACACACACACCTAAATATTCCAAGAGTAATATCCTCTGAAACATTAAAAAGCCAAAGACAGGGAGTTAACACTTCACCTGCAGCAACCACAGGTCCCCTGTATACTATGGAATAAGGTCTAAAATAAGCCACAATCCATCCATACCACACTCTTCCACTAAGCTACAGTATATCACAAAAGTGAATACACTCCTCATAGTTTTTGCAGATTTGTGAGTATATCTTTTCATAGGAAAGCATTACAGAAATTTCACTTTGACACAATGATTAGTGACCTTTTAACAACATATTTAACCGCTTAAATTTCTTGTTCACTCAGAAAAAAACAAAATACAGCCATTAATGTTTGAACATGTACTCAAGCCAGATGCAGACTCAAAATGTAAAAGTTCAATGCAAAGAAAGGTTGAAACGTACACTGATGACCTCCCTTTTCATCCCTTTTCATTTCGTTTCATTTCGAGACGATTCGAGCCAACACAGCCCCTTCTCTACCGGATTTTAATCTGGGGTGTACTCACTTTTGTGAGTACATGTTCAAACATTATTGGCTGTATTTTCTGAAGAAATTTTAAGCGGTTAAATAAGTTGTTACAAGGTCACTAATCATTGTGTCAAAGTGACATTTCTGCAATGCTTTCCTATGAAAAGATATACTCAAAAATCTGAAAAACTGTGAGGGGTGAATTCACTTTTGTGATATACTGTATCCTTATTGTATTAGGGCAACCGTGGCCTAGTGGTGAAGGAGATGGGCTTCAGATCAGAGGGTTGCAGGTTCAAATCCCACCTTTCCACTCCCTGTCTCATGGCCCGTGGCTGAAGTGCGCTTGAGCAAGGTATCTAATCCCACACTGCTCCAGGGACTGTAACCAATACCCTGTACTGAAAATAACTCTAAGTTGCTTTGGATATCAGTGTCACCTTAATGTAATGTATGGCTGCATCACTCCCTCATGAATCATCTTTCTCTATTTCCCTCACTCCTTTCTTGCTCTTCTCTATTATCTCCTCCCTCTGTTTAACTACTGTACATCTCTGGGCCTCTGTTTCTGTCTTTGTACTGAGTACCCCTTTCTTCCACTCCCCCCCCCCCCCCCCCCCCCCCCCCCCCCCCTCTCTCTCTCTCTCTCTCTCTCTCTCTCTCTCTCTCTGCCTTTATGCCTGGCTCTGTTAGTCTCTCCTGTCTCCCTCACCCTCTTTCGGTGCTCCACAACTGCCGCACCCCCCTGTTCCCCTCTGCCTCCGCTGGTGATAAATCTCGCCCGGAGGAAGGGGGGTACAGCAGAGTGCTTTTTTTTCTTTTCGATTTCATTTGTAGGCCAATGACGCCCTAGAAAAAGAAGTTGCAGTGAAACTCAGAAAGTCACCTTTATTTATGAATGTATCGGTGACCCTAACAGTCCCCCTGTAGTCATAAATACAGATAACAAGGGCTGGAAAAGGAAAAAACCCAGCCGACTCATTAGGTAATAAAAAGGCAGGCAGAGTCAGAGTCTGCTGTGGAGAGAGCGAGACACTGCAGTGTACATCTGTCATCCGCTACAGAAGGCACGGCTGCAACCAGGTCAGCAAGTATTCAGGAATAGAAACGTAGAGAAATGGAGGAGGAGAGAGGAAAAAGAAACACAGAGAAACCCGTGGAGGGGTGAAGAGGGGATATGTTTATATACGTATTGTAGAACGTAACTCTGAATGCCACTGAGGGGTAAAGAATTGGCAAGTTTGCGGAATAAAATCTCTATAGGTGCAGCAATGTGTTTTGGAGGAGTATTTATGACCACTGCCGACTCAAAGAAGTAAAAACAATTTAACTGCCTGAGCTGAGTTGTCTCAGAGGATTGGATTCGCCATAGGGCATACAGAGCACTTGCCCGGTGGACTGTGAATGATGTTGGCCTGTCCCTCCCTTCAGTGGTATCAGTCCTCGTGCTGCTACAGCAGGAGTCTCTGAGATCAGTCAGATTTCAGTGAAGTATTTCGGCTAAGTATTGTGGTCAAAATAGTATTAGTTAAAATGTTGTCACAAGCTTCATTGTCTCTCCTAATTCCTGGTGGGCCTTTATTGTCTAAAGAAAAGGCCAGTTCCAATTCGTTGCCCTTGTACAGCCCTGTGTGGAGCTGACAAAGAGAAGTAAGGAAGTAAATATTGTGGCTATTTCAGTACACATCCTCCACTGAAACAGTGCGATACTCTGCCAACCAGCCAGGACACAGGCCTGGGACTAAAAAAAATCATCCCAGGACACATCGGCCCTAGCCTGGGCGAAAGCCGACTGTTGACTCCGTCTGTCAGTCTGGCAAAAGCCAAGAGGAATCCGTCTCCGTGGAGGGTGGGAGATGGCCTGATCTTACTCTGCCATTTAAATTCTTTGGCGTTCAAATTAAAACCCATATTGCGCTTTATTAGCATGACTGTTACAATATAGTGTTGCAAAACCATACAAATAACAAAACAATACTGTTCAGTAACGGACTTAGCGGGTGAGCTCTGCATCACCACTCTCAACTCTTTGCTGATTGGCTAAACAGTGAGCGAGCTAGGAGGGTGTGTGGAGCCAAAATATTTGGGTGGAGTACATAGAATGGCGTCGCCAGGCTACATCGACCCACCAGGAAAATGCCCCGTATGCCAGATTACCTGTCCAGCCCTGCATCCATCCAAACAGCAGGGTCAGCTCTAGAAGCCCATGGCTCATTCTCAAAGGAACCTTCACAGGGGACACAATGCAATATGTCCCATAGGAAACCCAGTGTGGAGGATGATTTATTCCCCTATTGTATGCCACTGCCACTCGAGACTATTATAATTGTCAACACCAGTTTGCTGAAACAATGACGCCGTTCTGTGTTTGTATCCACTTACCGTACACAGTATCTACTGTGTGTATTTCTACTTTGCATGCAATTTCAATATGTGCGAACGCGTGTGTGTGTGCGTGTGTGTGTGTGTGTGTGTGTGTGCGTGTGTGTGTGTGTGTGTGTGTGTGTGTGTGTGTGTGTGTGTGTGTGTGTGTGTGTGTGTGTGGGTGTGTGTGTGGGTGTGTGTGTGTGTGTGTGTGTGTGTGTGTGTGTGTGTGTGTGTGTGTGTGTGTGTGTGTGTGTGTGTCTGTGTGTGTGCGTGTGTGTGCGTGTGTGTGTGTGTGTGTGATAAACTCCTCCAGTTTGTTGTGACCTACTTCTGATCCTGGGCTTTCTGGCACTATGGGGCCCTACGGTCAAAGCCTCCCAGACCAGTAGCAGAGAAAAACAACAACCCCACACCCTGCCTCCGCACTCCTCACCTCTACCCCACCTACACCCCTTCCGCCCGCCTGCACATCTCCTCCTCCTCTTCCTCCCCCTCAACTTCCTCCTCCACCACCCACATCATCATAGCACCAGAATCCACTCCTCCACTCCTTACCCCCTCCTACTCACCTCCTCCTCCTCTGCCCCCTCCTCCACCCCAACTCCTCATTCTCCACTCCTCCACCCCTGACACCAGCCTACGTACACATCTCCACCCCTTACCCCCTCCTACTACTCCTCTTCCTCCACCTCCACCACCACCACCCCTTATACAGTACCACTCACCCCCTCATCCTCTCCTCCTCCACCTCTTATTCCTTACCCCCTCCTCACCAAACTCCATCCTTCCCCTGGGCCAAGATAAACATCTCAGGTCTGCACTTCTCCTCACCTCCTCCTTCTTTTCTTCCTCCTCCTCCTCCTCCTCCTCCTTGGCCAAGATAAACATATCAGGTCTGCACTCCATTTTTGGAAGTTTCCTCCTCAGCCGAGGAGGCGTCTTTAAACTTAACTGTGTGTGTGTGTGTGTGTGTGTGTGTGTGTGTGTGTGTGTGTGTGTGTGTGTGTGTGTGTGTGTGTGTGTGTGTGTGTGTGTGTGTGTGTGTGTGTGTGTGTGTGCGTGCGCGTGCGTGCGTGCGTGCGTGTGCGTGCGTGTGTGTGTGCATGTGCTGTGAGTGTGTCATCCAGGCAGGATGAAGACGTTTGCCAAAAGGGGAGAACTGACAAAGGTGCTTGTATGCAGAGAGTATCCACCACCCCCCACCCGTCAACACTTCTGCAGTTGAAATTGCCCAGTTTCCTTTTTTTCTCTCTCATGTACTAGATTTCCCTGAAAAAAAAAAACATTTACAGACGTTGTAACCCAGTATGGAAAAAATAAGTTTACAATGTGTAGTTACATAAGACCAGTCAAGGCCTTCTGGCTGCTCGTCTCGAGGGATGTTAATGCAGAGATATGCTTGCTGTGTGACCTTATACATGGGTTCTAATTTATTTATTTTTTCAAAAAATTAGCTCACGTGGTTGGTTGCCAATGTCTTGCCCCTCCTCACAACATTGTGTTTATAAGGCATGTATATACGTGTTCAATCGTGGACCTCTGTGGTGTCGGGGTAGAGAGGAGAATGCAGGGCTAGTCCTCCTGGCTGCTCTTGAGGCGTGTAAACAGACCCTGGGTGGACTGCATACTTTGTAGACCAGGGACAGCGAACACGTCGAAAGAGTCAACCTTACTAATCGTTCGATCAGGAAGTGCGACCAACCAAAGCTCGTGTTTCGATAAAATGTAGACATTCCATTGCCGTTCGCCTGCTACCGCCAAACCACATCATAGCTCATGACATATTTTTCCACTGAAGTTCATCTTCTTTTTTGAAGCCTTTGACGCCCTCGACAGAACTGCTTTTGCGACTTTCTCCGCTTCTGTCGCTTGCGCCTCAAAAAAAATCAATTTTTTATGTCGTTTTCCATGCTTTCACTGCCCGCAGTCTGTTCCTAAGGTATAGCAGGAATATATATGCTGTGTGACCTTACATATGCATACAACCTTATGCCTCCTGGGTGCTGTGGAGGTGTGTTGGGGTGGAGGGCAGTGAAATGGTTGCTGGCCCTCTTGGCTGCTCTTGACGTGTGTTAATGACGTTAATATATGCAATATGCTTGCTGTGTTGTCCTTACTAACCGTCTGCCTCGTGGTGCAAGGCCCGTGGAGTGCGGACGCTTTTGGCTACTCTGTCTGGAGGTGTGTTGTGAAGGTAGAGAGGGCAGTGGAGTGCGTTTGACTGCTCTCGGGGTGTGTTGTAAAGGTTGAGACGGCAGTGGAGTGCTGGCCCTCCCATTGGAAACAAACTTGACCTAGTTGGGGCGCTCCTCTTAAACAAGGAGCTATATACAGTACATGCAGTAGGCCTACAGTATGTGCTACATAATATCTGTCATGTGTGAACATGATGTCCGTACTGTATTTCTTTGATGTGTTTGCATGAGGCATCAGGACATGTATTGCTCTACTTTTGTAGTGTGCTGCTTTTCATAACTGGGAATTATAGTGAACACTCGAACATACACACATGCATGTGTAACGGATGCCAACTGCTGGGGTTCATCGGTAGAACGTTAGTAAACTCGAAGCCTGATACAGTATCGGTCGCACTGAGCAGACTGAACCTTTAGCTCAGTGGTATCGTCCTGTGCCTCCAATGCTCGAACTGGAGCGTTGATTGGTATGTTCGCGGGTTCAAGCCCAGAGTGGCAAACTAGCGCAGATGACCTCAGTTCCATATGCACACAAGCACACACACACACACACACACACACACACACACACACACACACACACACACACACACACACACACACACACACACACACACACACACACACACACACACACACACACACACACACACACACACACACACACATACAAACACACGCCAGAAATAGATTGGTGGCGACCACTGACCCAGAACTGCACTGCATCTTAACGATGTAAAAACAACACCACGCTTCACTCTTAACGATGTATAAACAGCACCACGCTTCACTCTTAACGATTTCAAAACATCACCACCACATTTCCCCCCTTCTACCACCAGTGACTTGTAGCTTACAGTTCACCTCACACCCTACAAAGCACGAGCTGTTCTCCACATCATGTCAAAAGGGCATGCTATAGGGGAGGAAACAGCATACTCTGGAACTGTCTGGCTTTGGAGACTTAGTGAACCATTACATGAGCTGACAGCAGGACTTGAAGAGACAATTGTGATGTCTTCCATTGCTTGGAATGATTACGTGTTGACCGTAAAGATGACAGTACAGGTGACATTGAAATTAACTGATCATTATATGACCACCTCCAAACCAACAAACAGTTAAGTAATTTCCTACAATTGAACAGCATAATATACTATAGGAAAGGATAGAATTTGCTTTCAAAAGTGTGTGATATAATGATAGAATATGTAGAACCAAACAGACTACATTAGCATGCTCTTTCCCATCTGACAGAACCATACTGAAAGTAAAAAAAAAAATATAAAATGAACAAGTCACTTGCAGGGTCAAAAAATCATTTAGAATGTTTTACATTAGTGTCAGAGAAATGAAGATGGAACATTTCATGTCAACTGATTCTGGTCTGGTTCTGGTCACAAGGGAAAAAGTAGACCTACGGAAATGTCAAGGTGTCAGGGGATCGATTTGAAGTCACACAGGAAATGTCAAAGGAAAAACCAGGTGTTAATGACGTCCGTTACAACTGAAACATCCGGTAAAGTCAACATGAAAAGACCACTGTAATAATCTGAGGATTAACAAACCATCTGCTGGATCAAGGGGGAACCTAACATTTCTCGGAAGAACCGAAAACATTCCCTGAAGAACCTTAAAGTTCCTAGAAGAACCCCAAGCTTCCTTACGCTGGAGACATATCAATCAAATATTTTCGCTTCGCTTCACTCCTGTTGGCTTGCCTTCGTGTCCCTCATAGGAACTAATGGCGAAGTTCGCTTCTCTTGGCCAAATTCGCATGTATGTGTCCTTGGCATTAGAGAATTTAGCACATTGGCAAAATGAAGGTTCTTTGGGTAACTTTTCATTTGTACAGTGCCCAAATCTCCACGAGCAACCCAACATGACTAATGTGTTCTCTGTAAATGTTAATGGCAAACAGGAAACACCTGTGAATGATAAGTCAGAGAAATTAAAATGAACTCAAAGGACAAATGATACTGGCAAAGCCTCTCAACAATACAAAGAACCATTTATCACACACCCATCTGTTTAGGTTAACATGTCTATTGACAATAAGTACTTAGCGCTTAATTTTTCAACTTCGTTATTTGTAATGCATCCACAGCTGTGCTACATGCAATGCAACTTCCTCATCGGTTAAACAGACTTGAGCGTCATGAATTATTATTTGAAACTCTATTTGGTTTGGAGTCGGACACACCTGAGCTAAACTCTCTAGTAAACCCTGAGCTAAACCTATAAGGCCTGAGTCAACACAGTGCTCTTTCACCACAGAGGACAATAATTTGTTTACCTGTCACATAGCAATCAAGTATGCTTGGTAACTAACGACTGGCTCACAGGCCCTGGGCAATTGAGCGGATGCTGGATGCTGTGAGCGACACGCCTGGGGAGATGTGCAGAGCATCCCTCAGACACCATGCCACCCCACTGCACACTCAGTATGTGACACACACACACACGAACACACGCACGCGCGTCGCACGCACGCACGCACGCGCACACACACACACACACACACACACACACACACACACACACACACACACACACACACACACACACACACACACACACACACACACACACACACACACACACACACACACACACACACACACACACACACACACACACACACACACACACACACAATCTCTTTGAGACTCGTCCGGGGAGACATCCAGAGCAAGTCGGCCCAGCTAATTGGGCTCGACTCAAAGCCTCTCTCTGCTTTGTTTGCTTGGTATCCCTGACTTGGGTCTCTGTGGGGATATGAGTGTGCCGTGTGTGTCGTATGTGCGTGTGTGTGTGTGTGTACTGTATACTTGTGTTGGACCAGAGCATTTATCATTACACAAAACATCCCCTCAAACCACCAACTGTGGAGCAATTACTGCAGCATATGCACCACAATGCACTGAGCAAATATGATCTTCTCGGGCTATTATCTTCAGCAGTGAATGAACCACAGTGTAAATACAGCACTACTGATGCGGTACCTGCAAATCTGTTATTGACAAGGCAATCAAACCAGGTCAGGTTACTTAGCACACATGAGTCTTCAGCCTAAAACTTCTACAAGATGTTAATGGTAGGTATAAACATTCTATTTAGCAGATGGGCCTCTATATTTTATCAAATATATCCTGATGTATTAATTTACTTTTATCAATACCTATAAAATATTTCATTAAAGAGGTCGAGAGAGTCTAGCACATACACTAAAAGGCATCTGCATGAGAGGAGGTCTGGTAAAGATTTTCCTGTATCATTTGGATTTCAATTGAGGCACGACGTCTAAGAAAAGATCTAGAAGAGGCAGCTTTAGCAGACTGCTATGACAACTGCTACTAATGTTCACCTTAACATGTCTTTTGATCATACGTAGCCTTCTTACAAGCTGCTGGTTCAGCAGACACTGCTAGACTGACTATCTTGAGTTGTTAGCCTACTTGGGACTCTCTGGGATAGTGTTTCTCAAACTGCGGTCCCTTGGAATCGTTTTCTAAAAAATCTAAATAATATTTGTGTGCGCGTTGCTCTTGGCTGCTTATTTGAGCATTCTATTGTTAATGGCGTCAGAGATGGGCCCTGAACATTTCAAGAAAATTTCAAGCAGGCCTCAATTCGACAATGCCAGACTAACGAATATCCTCTGAGACCCTTGACTGCCCTTAGGTCAATGAGTATGGGGTGACAGGTGGGGAGTATCATTCAGAGCCACACACCTGTCATTCAGAGGCACGCAGGTGTCACGATGAGGTGCTCCCTCCCATCTGCCCTCTAGGTGGGATCAGGGACAGAATACTACTTGGGCCTACTGGGCCCAGCCCCAGGGGCCCAAGACTCAAGGGGGGCCCGAAGCTCCAGCCTCTACATTTACATTCTCATATTGCATTAAAATCTCACTTTAAAAAAAAAAAACTATTTTGAAATGTTCTTGTGGGACAACTGCCCCACACCCCGCACAACATAGGATTTCACACCTGGCCAAAAACCTTGAATCGTTTGGTAAACAAGCAACACCCATTGAGGGGGGCTCTTTTGTTGTCTGACCAGAGGGCCCATGGAATCATAATCCGTCCCTGTGTGGGATGAGCTAGAATAGTGAACAGGGCTGCCATTGTGAGCAGCTGCCTGCCACACAAAAGCAAGACCTGTATTACCAACACCACACTGGTGTCCATAAGACTACACACACACATGCACGCACGCACGCACGCGCACACACACACACACACACACACACATGCACACACACACGCACACACACACACACACACACACACACACACACACACACACACACACACACACACACACACACACACGTGCACGCAGGTGTACACACTCTCTCTGTCTCTGTCTCTGTCTCTGTCTGTCTCTCTCTCTCTCTCTCTCTCTCTCTCTCTCTCTCTCTCTCTCTCTCTCTCTCTCTCTCTCTCTCTCTCTCTCTCTCTCTCTCTCTCTCTCTCTCTCTCTCTCTCTCGCTCTCTCTCTCTCTCTATTTGAGGGCCAAGGGCATGTCACACACCCATCTGCCTATCCTACAGACCTGCTCACATCACATCATGTTTCAACAAAAAACACTCTTAGAAGGACGAACACTAGGCCTAGCTAATGCTCTTTGGAAAAGAATGCCACATACCAGTGATATTGAATTCAAAACCTCTTTGTGAAAGATACCACATGACATGAAATTCAAAACCTCAGAGTCTTTACAACAGAATGCCTCACAACATTGAATGCAAAAGGTTTTTGTATGAGAATATAGAATTCAGTTGGTATGCGGTTGGTATGAAAAATGACTCAAGGCTATTTCTTTCTATACCTCAGCACCTGTTCCCTTTTGAAAAGGACAGCTCCAGGAAAAAAAATGTAAAGAAACAGGGCAGGACAGTTCCAGGCATCAGGAAGTGAAACATGGGTGTAAACCAATCTTTCGTTGAACGGTGAAAAAAAGAAATCCCTGAGCAAACAAGCGCAAAATCAGCTCATGAGGGTCCATGAACCAACCTGGCCTTGCTATCTGTAAACTTCCACTCGATTGACATCTGACCACAAGGGAATGGTCATACTTGGCAGGATATCGATGGGTGGCCAAAGTGTGATTGCATTTTGAAAACTATACACGTACATATTAACTAACCCTACATGTATACACCAGTACACATCACGGTAGGAACAGGAGGGGCCGGTGACTCAGTGTGTGTGTGTGTGTGTGTGTGTGTGTGTGTGTGTGTGTATGTGTGTGTGTGTGTGTGTGTGTGTGTGTGTGTGTGTGTGTGTGTGTGTGTGTGTGTGTGTGTGTGTGTGTGTGTGTGTGTGTGACGATCTGTTCTGCAGGAACAACGGAAAATGGTGACCCGCATTGGCTTGGGTGTTTGTCTAAGGTACGGACTGTATAAGACCAGATGACTGAATAAATGAAGGAATGGATGGGGTCCAGCGAGCAGGACAAGGGCTGTGGCGCTCGTTAGTGGCCGAAAGTCAAATAAAGAGCTGTGCTGGCAGGGACGCATTGTGACTCCATGGGCCCTTGGAACAGACAACCGGAAAGGACCCCCCAGAGTGAGAAAGTTCCAAAGGTTTTGGGCCGTTATTGAATTATGCTAGAGGGCCTTTGCTGTTGTGGGTTAAGAAGTTTCTCCACAACAAAAATTGAAAATAAGTTAAAAGCCAAATTTTAACACAATCTGAGGACGTAAATAAAGACCAATAATGGAGTGTGTTTTTTGCAGCACAGAGCACAGGCTTCAGGGCCCCCTTTGCCTCTTTTCCACTGCCGGTTTTCTGGTAGGCCTACAACTCGACACAGTGCGACTCGGCCGCCACTTTTTGCTTTGCAATTCAGCTGTGTCGTGCCTATTCAAAAAGCAAAAAGTGGTGGCAGAGTCGCACTGTGTCAAGCTGTAGGCCTACCAGAAAACCAGCAGTGGAAATGAGGCCCTTGACTCTTGGGCCCCTGGGCCTGAGCCTGGAAGGCCCATGTGGTAATCGGTCCTTGAGGGCTGCGGTCGGCCACAGGCCAGGGGACAAATCCCAGAGAGGGGAGCAGTAGGGTGGGGGGATGCTGCCCTTCCCAAAGCTCTATCTAGTTCATAGATTTTCTGTGTCACGACTCATAAAACATACGCTTTTGTCATGAATCATAAAAGTCAAATAGAGTTGAAAACATGATGTGGTGTTATGTGTGATCAGGGTGGAGGGTGGAGGGGATGGGTGCTTGCACTGCTGTTGCCTCTCTACTGGAGAAGTTGACCAAGCCTCAGATAAGCACGCCCATTAACAATGAATTGTATCTGAATGACATCAGGAAACCATTTTTAAACAGGCCACGGGACCTAATCCATCACTTTTTAAAGTTACAGTATGTTACAAAGGAAAACTTCCAGGTGATTAATTTAAGCAAGAGATGTGACAGCGGTTGCCAGATAAGAGCAAAGCTCCCACTGTAGTGTGAAAGCATGTGAAAACGCCTGTATGCCTGTTTGCTGTGATGTGTTCGTTTGTCCCAGTGGTTCCCAAACTGGAGGTCGGGACTCCTCGGGGTCACAAAAATACTGCAGGCGGGTCGCAGCTAGAATGGACTCACAGGAAACACAGGTTAATAGTTAACAACATAACTCCATATGTTAGTTAGTTGCAGTACTCATTAGACAAAATGCTTTTTTTTACTTTTCCTGCGAACATTAAATTAGAATTTAGCAATATTAGCGGACAAATAGTGTTTGGCATTTGGAATATGGGAGGTGGGGTGGGGGGGGGGGGGGGGGGTGTCCCAGCAGAAAAAGTTTGGGAACCACTAGATGAGAGGAGGTCACACGGCCTGGTGACGGGAATGTGCAGACATTGTCAGACAGCCACTCCAGCCTATTGTGTGACATAATAGGCCATTTTAGATGGGGATTAGCAACGTGTACAGCACTTAATTCACTGGAGCTGGCGAACGTTTCGAAAAAAACCAATGTTATTTTATATCCCAAACACATACTCACCTCTCTCTCTCTCTCTCTCTCTCTCTCTCTCTCTCTCTCTCTCTCTCTCTCTCTCTCTCTCTCTCTCTCTCTCTCTCTCTCTCTCTCTCTCTCTCTCTCTCTCTCTCTCTGGGGCTGAGTGAGGTACTGTATCATGGGAAATACCCATCTGAGGTAAACTCAGGACCCACAGTTACCATGGGGACAGGACAGGTGGGGGAAAGAAATGCAATCCAAATCAGGGGCACGAGTCGAGGGGGGAGGGGGGACGACTGAAAGGTGGCCTTACATGCCAGGCATACCTACTGTTAGAGAAGTATGTAGGCTGTTAGCCTTGGTGCTGTATACACCTGCATTCCCAGACACACACCCCTCAGTAAAATGGAAAAATGCACATGAATAAAGAAGATTTCATGCTCATGACATCACGCCAGAAGTCGATAGGCCTATTAATGCAGGTATGCTAAAGTACAATAGATCGCCAGACGTTACAAAGTCATTGTAAATACAAAGGCATCTGCTATCACAAAAACACACATTAAGAAACCAAGGGGTGGTGTGCTGAACTCTTGACCCTCACATGTCAACCTGTTCCTGAGTTGTCACATCAGCCTCTAGATAACCACATAGGCCTATCTTGGGAGTAGACGACACACCTGCGTGAAGATGCTGAGAGTGAGGTCACATCATAACAAATCATGATTGAAAGGCATTTTGTGACATGATTACTAGAATAAAAATGCCTAGCTTAACATAGTCTCCAGCAGCAACTCCAAAGCATCACTCAGTGTCCGTTTACACCGAGGACAGAAATAGATCAACTGATTCAGAATCAGTATAAACCATGTGTTGTGAATTATTTTGAACACACACTGACCTGGCATCAGTCACAAAAATAATGTGAATGTGAAAAGGCACGTGAAAAGGCACGCCTTGCACGTTACATAAACAAGCCACGGCCTTTGTGGCATGTTGATTATAGACAATTGCTTTATCTCCGTGTGTTTACTCTATTGTGATGACTATTATAAAATGATAACGTAATCTCCAGCCCCTCCAAAGCATCTTGCTCAAGGTCCATTTGTATTGAGAACACACTGAAGTCAACTGATTCAGAGTCAGTAGGCCTATAATAAACTACTTATGGTGAATCATTTTAACCACTATCTACTGATCTGGCATCAGTTACTAAAATGGACGATTATTATGTCTAAACTGTGACCAGACACACCCTGGATGTTCCGTAAACAAACTGGACTGAGGTCCATATTTATTAGCATTTGCTTTGTTTCCTTGGAGATTGAGCTCAAAACACACAGAGGTGTATGCGTAACTCTAATCACACAGTTGCATGATCGGTAACTGCAGGATCATGGGTTTCACAGAGGGATATTTTCAACCCCTACGGATGTTCCCACACTTTCACCAGGTCAGCTAAACACACACACACGCACACACACACACACACACGCGCG
The DNA here is from genome assembly GCF_034702125.1 of Engraulis encrasicolus. Taxonomy (NCBI): domain Eukaryota; kingdom Metazoa; phylum Chordata; class Actinopteri; order Clupeiformes; family Engraulidae; genus Engraulis; species Engraulis encrasicolus. The sequence continues at coordinate 13,530,739 of NC_085873.1, forward strand.
TGCGCACGCACGCACGCGCACACACACACACACACCAGCATTCCTCTTTATGCCTCGGTGGAAGAGGCCTAAATGGTTAACAGGACTGCACATGCATGCATAACTTCAAAGGGCTCTCCACTCTCTCCCCACTCCATTCTCCTGTCCAATAGAGTGGGACCTGTTGAACATCTAGCCTACAGCGCTGGTTTCCATGGTGACAACAATGCCCTTTACACACGTAAATGCAACCTGTACAGTTCATTAGCCGTGGGTCAGTTGAACCACTTCAATTTATGTATGTGTGCGGTATGTAGGCCTATGTATGTATGTATGTATGTGTGTATGTGTGTATGTGTGTATGTATGCATGTATGCATATATGCATGTAGGCTATGTATGTATGTATGTATGTATGTATGTATGTATGTATGTATGTATGTATGTATGTATAGATTAGGGTGCATCCATTGACAGTAAATAGAATGGACGCCAAATCAACGCTATTTGCCATTCAACGCTTTGAAGCCAGATTTGGGAACATTCCAACTTACATTCCACCTTAGCAACGCCAAGCGCAGGTGCTGATTGGACAACAACAAGACTTCTAACGGTCAATCAAACCATGTTCTGATGCTCATTGGTCAATTTAACTTTTAATATCTCTCTAAAATAAAACATCACCACAAAAAATCACCACCCTGGTAAGTTGGAGAGCAAGGGGACCTAGTAGTTGAGCGACAAATGATCCCCCTGGAGTGGCATTTAAGGGAGATACAGGGTTTTATGTCTCTCATAGGAATGAATGGGATTTGGCCATTTTTTGGTCTTTTTGGGTCCAACCTTGGCTCCAACTTGGCTTCAACAATGAAATAGAATTTTGGCCTCCATTCTATTTACTCTCAATGGGTGCATCAGATGCCCCCTATGAAAAGATATTGCCTCGGCCCTATAGTAAAAATGTTCTACACCCATTAAAACCACACTGTGTAAAATATTTTGAAATTTGGATGAAGTGTACCGGGGCCACCAGCCCCATGAAAATAGAAAATAAGGGTGATAGTCAAAATCAAATTGGCGCGTGAACTGGAAGGTCGCGGCTTGGGGCCCTGAGTGGCGAACTAGTATGACCTTGGTAAGGTCTATATCGTCGGCTTGCTACCAAAACCGCCTAAGTCTGATTTTGGGGTTTTTGGAAAACAGGGAAAAACTAGGCACCAAAGGGGGCGCCAAACATCAGTTGCGGTTCTAGGAAATCTTAGCCTCTGGGCAAAGAGCAATTGTGAGTCCCCCCTAATAATTTTGGTCAAAGGAGATTTTTGCAGAACTCCCCTTTTTTACTCCTCTACCACATCTGCATCATCCTGTCATCATGTCTGTGTCATTGGTCCACTACAAACAGTACAAAGATGTTAATATATGTTCTTTATTTATTTTGAGTGAAGCTGCAAGTCAAACATGAAATGGCTCCTAAGGAAACCAAACACTTTAAAATAAATTATTTGAAGCAGCAAAACAAGAACAATGCACTGCACATTATTTTGATAGTTACACTATTCTTTTTTATTTTTATTCCAAATTTTAATCCTGGATATGGTGAAAGATTGAAATATTTTTGTAGACCTTGTAACAATCTAGCATGCTATGAATTAAGTTAATTATGTCTAACTGTTTAACTTAAACACTTAGGGGTTTCTTTTGCCTTAAGACATGTAAATCTAGCATGCTGGTAAATCTCATGTCTACCAACAGATTTTCACAGATTTCTTTTACTTTCTAGCACTTTCAGTCATATTAGCTTTCAATGAAACATTATTTGCATTCTCATCCAAAGTATAACTCTTTTTGTCATTGTGCCAGAGAAATTGCTACAATGGTAATGCTTAGTTTTCAATGATAACATCGCTTAGACTCTTAACCAAAGCATAGCACCAGAGCAATGGCTGTGATGATAAAGTTCATTGCTCATATCAGGGTAGATCCCGACTGTAGTGCCTCACAGAGTAAGCCATGCAGTGACACCCAATCTCCATGTTGAGGTCCCATCAGTCATGGAGGAGGATGAAGGGGTGGGGCACTTCTTTGGTCCTTGTACCTCCTCACGAACTGTCTCCTCCTTGTTTATCATCTTTGCTTAACTTCTGCTCTTCTCCATGCTCATAGAACTGCCCCACCCTCCCAACCTTGCCCATGACCGAGGAAACCTGGTCATAGAACTGTGCCCCGCCCACTTCAACACCATGACCGTGGCATTCAGAATATGGTATAGAACCACTACTGGATACTTTATAGTTTTGATCATCCAACTGCCTATGCAATAATGTAATGCACTAGTGACATCAACCGGATGCTGTTAAAAATCTACATCATGAAAAACTACTCAAGGATACGAGTTAACAGATTGTCATGAGACGATGCAGTCTATGACAGTCTTCAATAAATCTGTGATAACATCAAATAAAGTAAATGATTGATAATTGCCCAGTTTGTTTCAAGGTATAACTATTAATTAATGTAGAGCTACAACCATTGTGTGATAAGATTATCTCAGACAGATGTCTAAGGATGATGTTTTAAAACATGGCCATTGTCTTTGAAGAGAGAGAGAGAGAGAGTGAAAAAAACCCCTCTCAACAGATGTAAATAAACGGCTTCTTGCATCACAAATGGCTAAGTCAAGTTACCTAAGTCATTCACATTGGCAGAACAATTGTGCACAGGGCCCCAGGATGAATAGATAGGGCCCCCATACCACCTGCCAAGGTCATAATAGGGCCCCTACCCCTGCCACCTGCAGGAGGGCCCTAGGCCTACAGGCAAATGCCCTCCTTGTCCTCCCTATAGCTTCGTCCCTGGTCATGCATTTTCTCATAGGCAGTGTGTGACTTTATGCATACAGATTTTTTACTCTGGTGACTTTTGTGATTGATCTATGACCCTGGCGGAAAGGCAGGGTGATGCAGCTGTGGTAGGGGAGTAAGTTTATGTAAAAATCTAATTTCGGCCAAATTCGGACTTAGGCGGTTTTGGTAGCAAGCCGACGATATGCTACTACATGCTGTTGCTGGACACCTTAATTTCCCTCTGGGATCAATAAAGTTAGGCCCAGTCTACTTAGGTCAGGGCAGTCATGGGTAAGCGGTTAGGGCATTAGACTTGTAGCCCAAAGGTTGCCGCTTCGACTCCCGACCCGCCAGGTTGGTGGGGGGAGTAATTAACTAGTGCTCTCCCCCATCCTCCTCCATGACTGAGGTACCCTGAGCATGGTACCGTCCTGCCGCACTGCCCCCTTGCACGAGTGAGGCATACACACAATTTTGTTGTGTGCAGTGAACTGTGGAGTGCTGTGTCACAATTACAATGGGAGTTGGGAGTTCCTAATGTGGCTTTTTTCGCTTTCCCTTCTTCTAATGAAAAGTAGGCTACAGATATTCCAGACCCTTGGTGAGAGATATGTGTGATATGTTGAGTGATATGTTGATCATAACATGTATGGCAACACACTTATGAACTCAAAGTTAATCAGCTCTTCAGCGTTGTGTAATGATCAGATATCGTGTGTGTTATGATTTTAATATCATTGCATACACATCATATTGTTTTACAGACAAAATTACACAAAGGCACAGAATATCAGGAAGTAAACAATCTATTTTATTTTATTTTACTTTTCAAAATAAAGTAGGTTTAGGCCTACATGACCCAAACGCAGGGTCACGAAAGGTGAGTAACATTTTCCCAACACCTTTGTCTCAATCATTTTGACTACATAGTAGTATTAGCTATGAGGATGGCCAAGTCAAGTGCATAGGGTCCAAAAACAGAAAAACATAGGCAACAGAACTTTTAGATGGGCTACTGTTTGATGGACGGATAGGCCTAGGCTTACTGTCTGATAGTTGGTCTGATGTTATCATTTCAGAAAGGGGATAGACAGCAGCTGGGCAAGGAAGTCCTCTGGTGGCTGAAATAAGAATTGCAAAAACGACGTATTTCACATTTTCCTCCAATCGTTTCCCCTGGCCTCGTTCGAGACTTCTGATTGGATCCACCTTTGTTTTGGAAAGATGACGATTCAACATGGACGCCTCCATCTCCCACATCACTGAACGTCTCTCCGTGAGGTTATGACAGATATGCGATTGATATTCTCTGAATATGATTCTGAACTGATTTTTTACAAAGCTGGTGTAAATATGTAAGTAATTACCGTTAGTAATATGTCTATTCTGAGTGGTAAAGTCGTTGGACCGACGTCATGTTTCCACAAGGTGAGTAGCTAGTTCAGTGGTATCCATCTGGCTAGCAAAGATTAGCCAGTCTTACAGTTGTGTACACTTTAATCGTGTGCCATCTGCATTGTCAACATCACGCTATCGGTGTTAACCATGTTGTTGTGTCAGACATGATCTTGTGTTACTTTCAACCGTGAGCGTAAATATGTACAGCATCGCGCATTTTCTTGCCACATCAGGTCGCCATATCACAGCTGTGATGTGTGAGGCGGTAACAGTAGGCTACACAGTGTAGCCTACACTAAAGAAGCAGAATATTTCAGGCTGCGCCATGTGTCACTCATATGAGTACTGTTTCATTTCTTTACTTCTTTCATCTATTATTATCTCCTTGGTGTAGATGTGCTGCCTCTGTCTCCAATCCCTGGTCAGGAATAAGCCTCTCCTCTACCCAACCACTGGACTCAGACTGCTACATCCTGTGACAAGTCATCACAGACCTTTCCATGGATATCCTCTCCATCCGTCATCCATCAGTCAATCTCGGGCATGTTACAGCACCTCCTCTGACGAGAAGAACCTGGACAGTGCGCAGAGTGCTCCAGGAAAGACGGCGGACCAGGGGCCATCTGTGAACGCGCCTGCCCCAACAAACAGTGTGCAGAGTGCACCAGAAAAGGACCCGGGGCCGCCCATCCCCCCTACCTGCTGCTGCATGAGCGGTTGCCATAACTGCGTGTGGATCGAGCACGCGGAGCAGCTACTGAAGTACTACCATGACGGCGGGGACAAGGCGCTGGCGGCCATTGAGGAAAATGTGCAGGACGAGAACCTCAAAACTTACCTCAAGATGGAAATCAGACTCCTGAAGAAACCTTGATGTGTGTGTGTGTGTGTGTGTGTGTGTGTGTGTGTGTGTGTGTGTGTGTATGTGTGATGCGCAGAGTGCAGACCTAAAATGAGATTGTGTGTTGGTTGCAAGATGGTTGCAGTAGTGTAGGACAGTCAGTCATAATTTAGAGACTGCAGAGAGATGCCTTGACAACAGTGCTTTAATGGGGCAGTCCAAAGTTCTGCTGCGCAGTCAGCTTTAGGCCTTTATCAGCAACAGTAGCCAAACCACTGTCAAATCACTTCTAACACTTTTAAGTCAGTGCAGGGCTCCAGAGTGCGACCAATTTGGTCGCATATGCGCCCATTTTTTTCAACGGTGCGCCTAGAAAATATTTTTAGGCGCACCGGTGCGACCAGCCATCAATAGAACAAAACCTATTAGCAAACAACCGTTTTAATGGACATAAATTAATAGTCATTCTACAGTAGTGGCCCATCATCACACAATAAAACGTGTCGATGCGGTCATTCCTTCAACTCCGCTGAACTACCGCTAGCTTTCTCCCCCTTCCTCGTTCACAGGCAGCCCGACGTTTCAGAATAGAATGTTCGACTTCGCTCAATTATCCGAGTTCAAATGTGCCAACGAGTTTTGTGTTCTCAACCAGGCGAGTTTTGCAACGGACGAGAGAGTTACAATCACGGTAAAAACAGCAAAATGACTTGAGGATATTTTAAACACGAGAGAGTCACAATCATGGGGGGAAACTAAATGGCTTGAGTGGATATTAAACATTGCCACACAACGCAGACGGGTGCGCGGATAATTGCCCGTTTCAGCCGCGTGCAGAGCTGGCCAAACAACAGGTGACGCGCTAGTTTGTCGGTACTTCTGTGAGAGTTTTTGATATCGACTAGGGCAGGCTACATACTGCCTATCAGTCCGCAAGGCATCGTTCATGCACTCGAGACAGCACGAGAGAGAGGGAGCGAGCGAGCGCACTAGTGCTGTCGTGTCTGTTCGTAGCGCTTGCTAAGATACCACAATCACTATGCAGAGGGAGAGCGCTCAAAAACGGGGAAATAGACAAAATCCAATTCACCTCAGATTCCACCCAGATTGTTTAAAAAAATATATCCATCCATCTATCCATCCATCCATCTATCTATCGTCATATTGTAACTCTGTGCTTGTGCCCTGTGCGTAGCCTTATTGCAGAAAAGGCTGGTGTGTTGATCTTACAAGTCAAACACATACTGTCTAAAAGGCTACTAATTTGGTCTTTTCTAAAAGCCAAACTGCTTGTAGCCAAGATGTGTTAGTTAGGTAGCCTACTGTCATGTCTTTTATAAGGAGCACATTTGGAAGACTAGCCTATAGCACATGAAAGGCTCCAGGTCTTTTAAAATATAGCAACAATAATAGAATAATAATAATAATTGTTATTATTATTATTATTATTATTATTATTATTATTATTATTGTTGCAATTATTGTTGCAATTATTATTATTTTTAATTATTATTTTTTTAAAGCTGAGGTGCGTGTGTGTATGGGGTGGTGAAAACATTTGGGTGCACCTAAATTTTGTGCTGGTGCACCTAAAAAAATATTTTAGGCGCACCAGTGCAACCAGTGCAAAAAGTTAGTCTGGAGCCCTGCGTCTGAGGAAGAATATCACAGTGTCTTTAGCTTGTTTTTTTTTCTCAGCTCAAAGTTTATTTAAATCATTATTTATGTCTCATAGTCAACAAAATGACTCTCTCAGTATCATCACATTTGCACACTGTACAGTTTGTATAGCAGAGGCTTACTAATATTTATTTTCAGATCATGGCCTCGGTGTGCAGACATTGCAGGTCCAATTATCTGTCTGCATTATTTGAAAGCAGATTTTTGGTCTACTGAAAGAGGCCAAAGATTAAGTCTGTTCACATGCTGATAAGCAGCTCTTCTACCACTCCCTGTCATGTTCTTATAGATCGCAAATATTACTTGGTTAACATGCCTGTCAAAGTGAAAGGTGCTCTAATATTTTTAGTAGAGTATTTATAGAATTCATGCTGCCCATTCACAAATGTTACTTTTGCCATGAATACTTACCAACACCATTACATTGTAAGTATTCATTATGTCTGGGAAAATTGCATTTTTCAGATCTTCTCTGTCGTCCGCCATTTTGAATTTCCCATAAATAGACATTTTTAGCTGCAAAACTCACTGTACTTTGGTCATACTAGTAAATATTGGTTTATTATTTAGTAATTGTTCATGAAAAGATAACACTTGGCTGCAATAGGCAGCACATTTTCAATGAGCAGCATAGTTGCAATAACTCTGTCCACCATCCTACACAGTGCACCTTTAAGCCATATTCTCAAGATGTGATGCTCTCCGCACCAGATGACTGCATTAATGACTGCATTATTTAATTTCCCCTTGTGCTTGACTGGTATTTAAAGGGTATGCCACTAATTTGGGGCTTAATACAGTTAAAATCGTTGGCTGGGGTTTATAAAGGTGGTAAAGTGTCTTATTTTTCATGTTAAGCGTTGTCGCTAAGCTAGTGAAAGTCAATGCATCCGTGTAGCATGCTACATGCTACAGTGATCCATTGACTTTCACTAGCTTAGCGACATATTCCCTCTTTTAACTTGTCTTAAAGCAAGACAACGGCTTACATGAAAAATAAGACACTTTACCACCTTTATAAACCCTGGCCAACGATTTTAACTGTAGTAAGCCCCAAAATAGTGACATGCCCCTTTAAGTATATTTATTGTGTAGTGGCGGAATGGCGTTGGTGGCTGTACAGAAGACACTGAGAAGTTTCAAAAGAGGTTTTGAAACGTTTTTATGAATTTCACTTTATTTTTTCCACATTTTGTTTTAGAAATGTTGCGATACTGCCTATCCCACGCTGTACTGTGATTCAGAGGCTTCTATTGTATGACTGAAAGTTCATACACACTTCCCTCAGACTTGAGAAATAAGACGCACAATATTTTTAAATATTATTATTTATATGTAATGAGTATGTAATGAGTATGTGTGTTAATGTTATTGTTGAACATTGTTGGTTTTAACTTTGAAATGATGTGCGACAAAGTAACATAATAAATGCATGATTTAGGAGAGACTTTTTTCTGTAGTTGCTTTCTTCCAACACTAGAGAGCGACATAACAACTGAAAACTCTACCCAACATTTGTTGACATCATGCCTAAGGAGTTGCTGCAAATGAATGCAACTATGTACCTGTGGTTTTTGTGTCTAAAATTGATCATTAATTTGTAACACAGTGAAAATCACTGATTTTCTTTTTTTATTAATCTGTGTGGGCTTTTTGTCGTTAATGTTATAGAACACCAATGCACAACCTAGTTTACATGAGAGGCAATTCATCTTCCAACTGCTAGGTCCACCAAAGAAGAGAACCACAATTCCTAGTTGTATTACTTGAAGTGTTTCTATGACACTCTATGGAGTGGTATAATCCAGTGATTCTCAAACTGTGGGCTGGGGCCCACTGGTGGGGCCTGAAAGTATTCCAGGTGGGCCTTGGAATCATTTTCTACAAATCAAAATATTTGTGTGTGTGTTCCATAGTGTTGCTGTGTACTATGTATTTGAACTGCATTGTTTATTGGGGTCAGAGGTGGGCCCCAAACATTTGTGAGAATTTCAAGTGACCTCCAATTTGGAAAAGGATGGGAACTCCTGGTTTAGACTTAAGCGACAGGCTGATTGACTAGTGGGTCTTACAAAAAAAAACTGTAGCATGCAATGACAACAGATGCTGTCTCAGACATCTCATTCTGTAACAGGATTTCTGAAATCTTTCTGACTAGATTTCTGAGCGAGGAGTGCAGATTGGGCTAGTGGGCATGATAAGATGAGTGTCGAGAAGACTATATCCTTACATGCATGACAACCTTAATAATCTTAAGATTTCATTTTCATTGTCTTTTTTAACTCTTAGGAATGTGTTATCCTGCTAGAAACTAGTTCTTCTGGAATGTCATTTGAATAGGACATACATACACCCCCTGTGTACATCAGACAGATTAATATGCTTCTTGCACCAAGTTGGTAGAGTGAATGACAGCGCTGGGCCTTGGTTAGAAATTCCTAAGTGCCATAAAGCTACCATGTTGTGTAATGACCCTACAACATTGATCTATTGTCACTTGCTTTCCCTTCATCTACAGTGCATCGTTAAACTGGTTGGTGTGGGCAACCGTGGTTAAGGAGATGGGCTTTAGATCAGAGCGTTGCAGGTTCGTATCCCAACCTTCCTCTCCCTACCTCACCCCATGGCTGAAGTGCCCTTGAACAAGGCACCTAACCCCACACTACTGCAGTAATACCCTAGCCTGGTCCTGACCATCCCATAATACTACCATTTCATTTCGTGTAATGTAATAATGGTTAAGTTGAAGCTTTCTGTTCTGATGACTTGCTGGGTTTTCACACCAGTGTGTTTCCTCTTCTGACTACATGCTGTGCCATCATCACCCCTACCAAAGCACCTCAGAGCAGACCAGCTGGGCATCAGTGTTGCCGGGCAGCAACGGAATGGAGTGACAATGGAGTCGTCATGGTCACGGGCGCACACAGGCCATGGTTTCCGTGGTGACCGTGACCCTGATCTGCGGAGTAGAGTGAGTCAGCAACAGCAGACGCAGTCTAAAGCTTGATCACTTGTGAGGTGTGTACGCCCCCACCCAGGGCTAGACTGCAAATCTGGCATGCAGCCAGGGCATTTCCCCGGTGGGCCGACAGTCCCCAGGGGGCTGACAACACTGTTGTTTGTTTTTTTTAGGGACTGACCCACAGTTTAGAGGAAGTGGCCCATTGGTCCATCTGCAATATATAGACAGCGATTGAGTCAACCAAGATATATTGAAGTACGAAAACGCCTGTATGTGTAAGAGGCCCGTTCAAGACGAAAATGATCGGGTGTTTTTTTTGGCCGCAGTCAGCCCTGCCCCTGCTACACTCTCTCACTCACTCAACAGTGAGTTATGCTTTGACTCAGCTGGATTAGGACTGAAGTAGCCCCAATGCACTTTACAGTGACTGGGCAGCATGGCTGTGTGTGACGCGTGTAGGGGATGAAAAGTGTGCGCCTAGCAAGGTGGATTTCGGGGTGGATGTTCTCATGGCAAGGCACAATTATAACAGTACTCTGGCCGCTGTCAGCTTTTGCCGGGCCCGGGACAAAACCATCTGAACAGGCCCCCTCCTCAATACATACAATGTGATGGGATCCCAATTCTGGGCCTCTCCTTTCTCTGAGCACGGAACATGTTTGGACATGCAGTCCTCCACACATGCTTTCCCTCATTGTTAGAAAGCAGTGGATCCCTGTCATAGGCATGCACAGGACGTTTTTTTTGTCACAATGTACTGTAGTCCATGTTGACATGAGCATCTACAATAATGCCTCCATATAATACATAGCCTCTATGGCATAGTAAGGCAGCCATAAGCCCCACATCCACATGCCCTCCACCCCCACTGGAGCACCTGCCCCTCAAAATGTCTGTGCATGCCACTGATCCCTGCCATCGCATCATACTCCAGCTCTTAATGATCAATGATAAGTGCTTTTCTAAATTTATATTGACATTGGGGCAAAATACAAAAAATAAGTGTTAAAAAGTGGCAAATGATTCTCACTTTAGTGGATCTACTGTAGTTTGGTTCTCTGTATTCCGAGTAGAAGCAGTCATTGTCAATAATCAATAATAGTAATAAGGTATATATCTAGGTCAATGGTCTATACATATTCTATGCCTTCCTGTTACTGCCATGTTTTCACTCTCCCGTAATAATATGACCTCAGCTAGACAGTTCACCATAGTATTTGCTGTGGTATCTGTTCATCATGATCGATCTCCATGCTTGTGTCTGTCAATATGAATACTTACCCTCAAGTGATGAACTGGCGATGGCTGATTGACTCATCTCTCCTGGCTGAATAAACTCTGTATTGGCCAGACAGACAGGCCACTTCATGGTTCATTAATGGCAGACAGAGCAGGGGGCACGTTTGCCCCTCGATGACCTTCCTTTGGGGGTCATCAGGGTCAACCCATGTGACTTTCACAATGCATTGACCCTATTTAAAAATCAAATTCTTTTGAAATGTCCATCATGTTTGTGAAATCCCGTCATAGCCATGCATTTTCTTTAGTGCGCCACACAATGTGTGTTTTCTTTAGTCCCCTCCCCCCCCACACATTTGGGCTTGAATTTCGATGGGGACCCGGGTTCGAGTCTGTCCTGGGTCATTTCCCAGCCTTCTTGCCCCATCTCTCTCTCTCTCTCTCTCTCTCTCTCTCTCTCTCTCTCTCTCTCTCTCTCTCTCTCTCTCTCACTCGTTTACAGTAATCTCTTCACTGTCACTATCAAATAAAGCAATACCGTATAACCCACCCCCCAAAAAATACATATACTGTATGAAGAAAATTGAAATGATGAAATGCAAGGTGCAATTAGTCAAGCATCTATTAGAACTCGGTAAGGAGCACAAAACAGCTGAGAAAAGAAAAACATACACAGATGTACAGTACTGTAAGTGGGTATAGGGGGAGGCGGATGGCAGTAATCTGGCCAGTGAGCATGCCAAATGTGATTATGTTATCAGACATGCCCACCTAATCTGCTGCGTTCTGGTCTGGAGTAATTGTTTTTGGTCAGTGAGTGACGCAGCAAGTTTGTTCTCTTTTGGGTTCTCAAATGTTCTCGACCCAGGCGTGCACAGATAATGATGAGGCAGTGCTAAAGCACCTGCCCTTTTGACAGTTTTTTTTATAATATAATATAATATAATATAATATAATATAATATAATATAATATAATATAATATAATATAATATAATATAATATAATAGCCTCCACAGTATAAAAAAGAGTGTAATACCCCCTGGCTACTTGTCAGACCCCTGGGGTTCCCCCACCCCACTTTGAGAACTCCTGCTTTAGGAAGCACATACTGTAGTGAGGGGGTGAGAATATGAAGATGCTGCAGGAGGGTATGTGTGCGTGCATGAGTTCATGTGTGTGGTTGGGGGGTGATTTGTTCATCCTCTGAAAGCCAAGCAGCCATACCATGTGCTGTAGCTGTAGCACTGGTGGGATTACACTTAGTGGTACACCTCATCATATCCTCCTGACAGACAGTGCTTAAGGTTGGAGGCAGACCCTGAACAGAGAGCGATGAGACCTGCATAATATCATGAGAGACAGACAGACTGACTGACTGGCTGACTGACTGACTGACATGATGATGATAATGGTGATGAATTGGCTGTTGCATAACAGCATCAAAGACAGGGGGTGGGGTTCCAGAGTGGTCACCACGTTTATTTTCTTACGTAATATGAATATTACACTATAAGCCCCCCACATTTGGGCTTGCATGCCCAGGGAGACCCTGGTTCGAGTCAGAACGCACTCATTTCCCGGCCCTCCCCCATCTCTCTCTCCCAATCATTTCCTGTCTGTTCTCCACTGTCCTGTAATAATAAAGGCTGGAAGGCCCCAAAAAATACTAAAAAAAAGAACATTACGCTAATATTATTACTGTTAATAGCATTATCAATGAAGCTGATCAAGAATGAGTTATGAAAAGTCATTTGTGACAGATATAAATAATCTATTCTAATAATCTATAAAACCATAAGGCCAACAGAGAACATTCTTTTAAATCCTACCATCTAAGTGCACATTGTGTACGACAACATTTGAAATGAGCATTAACTGTAATGAAGTTTGTTTTGCATAAAAGCCTGATATTGTAATCCTGGACAGGATAATTGACTTGGAGAAGGTCCTGTAAACAAAACCGTTTTTTTGAATGAACAACTACTAGCCAACTACTGTAACCTCAAGTGCATGTTAACACTCACACCACATTTGACTTGTCTAACTGAATGTTATTCATCTTCTCTCCATTACATTTGTGTACATATTGTTTTGTAACGGAAGAGTTGTTGTTTTGGACACCAAATCCTGCTATTGACATTTCTAAAGCCACCATGCCCCCTCCCCACCTCCTTTGCCCGCCTCCCGACTCCCAGTGTCCCTCCAGAAACATCCCCCATGACGAGAGATTAGGGTGATATGGGCGGCTCTTCCAAAATCTGCAGAGGGCCCGAGAGTATATAAGGATGTCATCGCTCCCATGGTGCCCTCAGCAACCTCATCATATAACCATCTAGACCTGCACAAGGGAGGCGAAGTTGGTAAGTCTTCTTTTCATGAACAATTATCATGCCGTTTCTTAGACAGTCATGAGGAATATGTCTAAAGGTCTAACTGATATGTTTCATTACTGATGTCATGGATTTTCTGTTGTATTTTGGTTTTGATTTTGGTTTTGATGTACAGTATGTTGTGGCCCAAGGACCTTCTCTCTGGGAGGCTGATTATCTCTTTTCCACTCCTCTTGCCATATCTGTATTTCACTAATATCATAATTAGGACGTGATGTACAGTGATAAGAAAGTGACATTACATGTTTTGGACGAATTCTTAAACTTAAGCCAAAAACAAAACTTTGCATCACAGATATTCCACAAAATAGCCACAAGTGTGTGAAACCTGTGATTTTCGATCTACCTGTAATTTAAAGTACTGTTTATAATATTATTTATATATTTTTACTATATTATTATGATAATATTTTGGAGGACTCTGTTTTTGGCTCTGCCTCATCCAGCCTCCTTGTAAGTTTCCTGCGATGTCAGCACATCTTGCATGTCCTTGGTTTAATGGGATTACGCCCAGAGAGGATTGGCTCTGTCACTCCAATGGCCACTCATTAACTTGAGCTCAGGATTACGCTTCCTAAACAATAAATAAATAATTGGGTCATCTTCTTAACCCTCCTCCTTGCATTGTCAAGACAAGAGCGAGAGACATTCAATTTACAACCCAGCTCCTGCTACACCTCCTTGTAAGAGGATTATACCCTTGTGTCGATGGGCAATTGGAAACGGCTGGGTTGTTCAGTGCCACGGGCCAATGAGGAGTTTATTTGACCTTTACAGTAATTATAGACCATTTAAAGTGGCATAAACTATGCTATAGTCAGTTGATTTTTAAAATCCAGATGGGCAGACAGCTCAATAACACTCAACGGCTATGTTTACATGAGACATTTAATTCCGAATGAACTTAAATTAATGAAAACGTCATGCAAACAATTCTTAATTCGGAATTAAATGAAAGATCAAAGTAAACTTGACGGTACTATTTAGTTCGGATTTTAGAAAACCTCATATAAATGTAGTGAATAATAATAATCGATAGAAATGCAGCCATGCTTTTGATGGACCAAAAATGACAAGGCCACAACAGTGAATTAAACCAAGCTGGAAGAGTCTTTCTAATAATGCGCTATATCGGTAGCACATGAAGGGCAGTCCAAAGTGTTTCGAATACAGGCCTGCAATGTGAAAACACCTCTGCCAACGGAGTGAAAAATCCTCAAAACAACAAAAAAACCAACAACAACTTATCATTCTCTCTTATACTATCTGTCCACAGTTACAACCCGGCTGCGAGAGCACCCCAGGGAGTTTTCTCTAAACTCGACCCAACACCTCCACCAGCACACTGACCGTGATGGACAGGCTGCCGGCCACCCGGGTCACAGGGGGCCCTGCCTGCCCCCGTAAGGGACCCCCCAAGTTCAAGCAGAGGCAGACTCGCCAGTTCAAGAGCAAGCCCCCAAAGAAAGGCATCCAGGGGTAAGTCATACACTGTACAGTGCTTTGGGTCTTAAAAGGTTCTACAGCCAGGGTCCTAACTTTTTTCACCACCAGCTTAAATGGCTAGTAATATGTTAAATCTAGTATATGTTATCCAGAAAGCAAATCTTGATATGCCTTCTTTGTGCACCTTTCAGCTTTGGTGATGATATTCCTGGAATGGAAGGTCTGGGCACTGGTAAGTAAAATATCTTTCCTTAAAAAAACACACATACAAATAATGTAGTTTGACATCTTCTTTTCTTTACATACAATAATACAAGGCAGGCAAGTATACACACCACTGAATGTAAATTCTCAAAACCTAGAGTGGCTTAATGCCAGGGCGAAGTGGCTGGATTCTGACCACTGTGTCAAATGAAACAAGAGCTCTACTGTAGCTGGCTATTATAGTATTAGTAGATTACTGTTTGCTTTCACTCACACAGATGTCACTTATCATATCAATTTGATCCCCAGACATCACCGTCATCTGCCCATGGGAGGCCTTCAACCACTTGGAGCTCAACGAGCTGGCAAAGTATGGTATCATCTAAAGGCTGGCACGGCACAGGGACCCAGCATGGCATGGCATGCCCATCACCAGCACCCCGCATGGCACACTCACGCACACATC
Source organism: Engraulis encrasicolus (assembly GCF_034702125.1). Lineage (NCBI taxonomy): Eukaryota > Metazoa > Chordata > Actinopteri > Clupeiformes > Engraulidae > Engraulis > Engraulis encrasicolus. The sequence goes on from NC_085873.1 coordinate 13,546,188, forward strand.
ATCAGCCTCAGTTCCCACCATGGGCCTCAAATCCAAACAGAACACTCCAATCCAATTCTCTATATGTAAATGTCAATGTCAAAACATTGAAAATGTATGTATGACCACGGCATTGATAAAAAGATAAGATAATATGAATAATATGAAGAAAAAATACAGCGCACAAAACAAATACTTTTTCGGTCTCTCTTTTTTTCAGTATCCTGCAGGACACTGTTCACACGTATCTATCTCAGTGGTAGTGGCTCAGCAGCATACGTGCCCTCTTGAAACCCAAGTAGCCCCTCACTTTGCTACAGCTCTGGCCCAGTTTTGGGCCGTGTCTGGCTCAGATGTCAGTAGCCGTACTGGGGAATGTCTCCTCTGCCTGCTCAGCTCTGCCCTCTGTCTCTAGAGCAGCAGTACTCCTCATCAGCAGCAGCAGCAGAAGCATCTCTCTGACCATCTCATATCTCTTCCCAGCACATTTTTCTTTATTTTCTTTCCTGCTTTTCTTTATTCTTTTTTTATCTCCTTTCTTCCCTTTTTTTCATCTGGAACGAAACATATTCAAGCTAAGCAAGCCTCAAAATGAGTTGAAGCAATTCAAACAAGCGGTGCACCCATGGAATGCAAAAGGGCTTCTCATTTCATGTGTCCTGGTGTCTCTTTGAGACCACCTACCCTGAGATTAAATGAATTAAAAAGCTGATCTGAGTCCTGTATAGTTACAGGTCATGCTGCTTATTTTGCATTGATGAGCATAATAGTTCCTGACACGATGACAGCCTTCCCTTTTCCCCTTCCACTGGTCATGCACTCAACAATTGACATCAATACAATCTTCTAATGTCCACTGTTTACCTGTAGCCACAATCTAAGTTTGTATGATGGATGACACGCTCACCTGTTGTACGGTCACAAAGCTGTTTTCTCAGGGATGTTCCCAGCTTGCATGTGATTCCTGGTCATGAGAGGTGTTTGAGGTTCAGTATAGGGTAATGCATGTTCCTCCTGCCATCTCCACTCCACCACAGTCAGGCGGTATATGGCCTGGGCAGGGGGTCCTCCTGCTATTAGCACAGATAACGTCAAGGGGACGGGGGAACTTTGAGGTGGGAAATGTTTTAAGATTAAATACTGTATATTTGGGCAGTGAGGACCCCCCCCCCCCCCCCCCCGCCTGCCTGATTTTGACTCTTTGCAGTGCTTTGTTTGTATCCATTCTTTTTACCTGTCCATTTCTTCTTTGTCATTCTAGCGTTTTCTCTTTTTCATTTAAATTCATTATTTGTTCCCATCAATTCTTTATTTTTCATGTTTCATTTATAGTTGTCCTCATCATCTTTCCCATCATTTCTTATAATCATTATTTTCTGCCATCACATATTTAGCTTCATTTTCATTGTCCTTGTGAAACTTCTTTATAAAAATATATTTTATTATCTATGTCTAATTTGATGTTGTTTGCATTATCTTTTTCCCCATGTAAGTTGCTCCCATGTGAGTAATAGTCCTATTCATCAAAACTCTTCATGTGTTTAAGAAACTTCTAATTCCATTTTTGTCATCAGCATCATAAATTGTAGCCTACAGTACATCTGTGCTGTGATTGTATCTATTTCGTATTAGCGGTCCATTGTGTTCATTTTATATTAGCGGTCCATTGTTGACTTTAATTTCATCTATATGTCTTATCATCAACCATCCTTTACCTATGTCCATTTATTATCGAGTTCTGTAAACATGCACTGCTCAGAGTCAGTTGGCAGGAACATTGATCCCTTAAAATGTAGCCTACAAACAATTATAGAACTCTGTTGATTTGAAATTCACTTATGTGAAATTCACTGGTTGCATTATTTGCACAACTTCACAATAGTGTATATTGCTGAATATTTTAGTCCTTAAAACACTTGTGTTCATACCAGGTGAATTAATTTCCTCCAGACTTTTCTGACATGGTGTTAGAGTGCTGTTATTGCTCATTAGGTTTTATTTTGATTATACACAAATCATAATGTACAACAACATGGCTTAATTAATTTATGTTATCATATGGCATGACATCTCTACAGGCTGAGATTCAATAAAAAGAAAAACAAATGTACATCTATCTGTGTGCTGTCCTTTCTTCCCATTTGCATGTAAAAAGGCTACATAGCCTAGTTCATCAATTATGATATAACAACAACAGCAATACTACTACTAATAATAACAATAACATTAGGCCTAATAATAGTTGTAATTATAATATAATTAGTCAATTATTATTATTATTATTATTATTATTATTATTATTATTATTATTATTATTATTATTATGCCCATATGGTCAAATTTCACTCAATTTTCACAAGTGCTTGGTCGGTGGCTTGGTGCTTGGTCTGTAGATAAACCATTTAATGAATTCAAGTGTGTGAGCAGTGGACTATGCTATCTTCTTCAGAGTAATGTCAGGAGGTCAGAACATTGTTATATACATGGAGAACATTACAGTCACAAACACATCTGGCAGATGGAAAATGTCAATGACTTATCAATTCAATTTCAATTCTTTATTTATCAGACACAAGTGCATGGCCCAAGTAAAAAAGTAAAATAAAAGACAGACAACCATAAAAGAAAATAAAAGACAAGTTCACAACCATCAGACATAGGCCTATTATAAGCCATCTCTCCAGTGTCATCTAAGCTTGGAAAAAAACCTAACAGAGCTCTTAGCTGGGTTTACCCAGGGGAACCCATGAGCCACTGAGGCCGTCTTACACTCCTCGATATAATTTCTATGTTATGCAGCTTCATGTGAAATTACGTTTTTAAAGGACAATTAGAAAATACATTCGCAGTACATTTAAGTTATATTTCAGGGGACCTAGAGAAGGTGGGGTCTGTTGTAAAGGTTACTGCCTTCAATATAGGCCTGAAGTGCAGGGGGAATCCTGTGTGTAGCCTATGTGTTCATAGTAGGCTACAGCCCTTGGAGGACTTTTACGACCCTTGGAGGAATTAGAAGTGAAGATGACACATTTTCCCCAAACTTGAATTTTACTATTTCGAGACCAATTCAGTCGGCAAATACAATTACATTTCTCAATACCACAAGTTTAATGCTTTCTTTAAAAAGCGGATAGCGGAACCTTGCATTGTCATGCGATGTTTCAGGCAGAACAGTAAAGGGTGATACCTGATATACACGGAGCACAAAAAGTGTAGCACCAAGTATTTTTGTGCCGTGGGATGGAGTTTCATTCTGTTGACTGTTGTTAGCGAAGTCAAAGACTAAACGCCGAAATAGTAGTCCTATTCGTCGTACTAACAACCTCATCGGGGGAGTGAACCCGTTCAACATGGCAGACGACATTGTGAGTGGTAACATTTTACGTTTCCTTTACATTGCACATACATGAAATATCACCGAAGTCTCCCTAGTGATGAGGCAGCAGAATTCTTAGCCGGGGAGCTAGCAGGCTAGTTTTTTTGGCAGGAATAAGCTAGAGGCTAGGGCAGCTCGCTAACTAGCCAGCTAACGTTAGTTACGGCCTGTCCAAACTGTAAATAAGCTGTGCGTCCGGTGTTATTTTGTATCCAGAGTTGGTGCATTGATTTTGTGCGGAACAACTCCTCGTTGAGTTGTTTTTGCCGTTGTGTAAAGCACCCCACATGGTTGACAAAGAAAACTCATTGACAGGTCAGTGTATTAGTAGCAGCAGCGAGTTGGCTAACCAGTAACTTAGTAGATCTGAGTTGATCTGGTAACCTCATTTAGACAGCCGGTTTATTCAGCTAACAATGCGTCATCAGGTTTTCTCTTCACTTATCTTTTGTATGATGATTAAGTCATTGTTGCGCCTGGGTGCAATGTCTTATCCAACAAGGAAAGTTCTTGTGGTCAGACAGTTCCGTATGCTCAATATTGGGAAACGGCTACAATAGCCATTTAGCGTCAGGTGTTTGAAATCGCAACTGGTTGGGATAGCCATCAAGTAGCAATATAGCTGGCAAATCCCACTTCTAAGCAGCATAACAACATTGGGGAGAACACTGACAAGCTTTCGTAGGTTTCTGTTGCAGAACAGCTGCAGTCGAATGCCTGTTTGCACACACATCATCAGGAGGTGTGGGGGCATTTCCCTTTGTAACTGTAACTTGCCCCCACGAACGTGTAGAAATAGCCAGGATTAGTTCTATGGCGATGTTTTCCCCTTCTTCACACAGCCGAATTTATGCATTAACACTCGCGGACCACCACGTCCAAAATTGGATTTGGTCTGTCAGCTGACCGCAACAGAAGTGCTGTCCACTATTTGGCTTAATTTCCCCTCATTAACATGCTTATTCACACTGACAACCTCCTTGAACTGTACTTAAACATGAAATGACTGTCATGCCTGCCCTTATCATTTGTAATTCCCATTTTCTCTGTGAGAAAGAGAAGCACAGTAGGTTAAATGACAGGCAATATATATTGTGAAACTTTGTAGCCTACCAAAAATATTTATCCCTTACCGAAGCTTCATGTTTTTTTTTCCAGAGTTTAGTTGAGAGTGTGAACTGGATAGCTGGTATGAGTGATTTGGGTATGAATTGTCAACAGTGAAAATAAAGTAATAATTGTCATGGACTTTGTTTTTGTCTCCTCCACAGATCATACGCGTGCAGTCTCCAGAGGGGATGAAAAAGATCTCCGCCACCAAGAGAGAGACTGCCGCAGCCTTCCTCAAGAAGGTAACAACACACTTAACTTACAACCGGTACCTTGTTCAGTGAAAGCCCACTTGGGAAACTCCATTGTCATTGTGACCCAACACTCCACAGCACACAGTGCTCCCTGCACTCAACAAAATTGCGTTCAATGCCTCATCTGTGCAAGGGGGCAGCCCCAAATGGTGCCCCAAAGGCGCAGTGCCATCCTCGGGTTACCTAAGTTGCAGGAGGATGGGGAGTGTACTGGTTAATTACCGTACTTTCCCCACCAACCGGAGGGGAAGGGAGTCGAACCGGCAACCTTTGGGCTGACCCATGACAACCCCTGTTTAGCCACACTGTTCTGACTCCATCGAAATCACAATAGACTGGATGGAAAGGGTTGCAAAAAAATAACGCCCTAAATTATGAAATGAGGAAATGCAGTCAGTGCTTACCTTCTTCTTAGGTCATGCAGACATGCACACTTCAGCTCCTTCAGTAAAGTAATTCATTCATTAATGTTTCCACATATGGCCAGAAGTCTAAATGTATTTTAGGTGAGAAACACCTGCATTGTGCTCAATCGTGCTCACACAGTAATAGATACACTTGCTGTTTAGGATGGTGTGGTGGTCAGGCTTACGCACCCCTTTGAGCTTTGCATTTGAACTACTATACTAAAAATGGCAAGCTGTGCGCAAACTCGCAAAATAGTTTGTGCTTAAACAACACAACGTTTGAATAATGTTGAAAGCTCTTATCATTGCACCCTCTGGTTTTTATACTGCTGTTAATGACCTTCCTGGTGTTAAAGACTAGCGGCTACCAAGCACTTTGCCTTCACTGTGTGTGTGTGTGTGTGTGTGTGTGTGTGTGTGTGTGTGTGTGTGTGTGTGTGTGTGTGTGTGTGTGTGTGTGTGTGTGTGTGTGTGTGTGTGTGTGTACACACGTGTCTACATAGCGTGCGTGTGTGTCTGCCCCTGCATAGTGTGTGTGTGTGTCTGCCTGTGTATGTGTCTTTGTGTACGTGTTTGTGTGTGCGTGCGTCTGCAGTGTGTGTGTGTGTGTGTGTGTGTGTGTGTGTGTGTGTGTGTGTGTGTGTGTGTGTGTGTGTGTGTGTGTGTGTGTGTGTGTGTGTGTGTGTGTGTGTGTGTGTGTGTATACGTGTCTACATAGTGTGTGTGTGTGTGTGTGTGTCTGCCTGTGTATGTGTCTCTGTGTACGTGTTTGTCTGTGTCTACGTCTGCATAGTGTGTGTGTGTGTGTGTGTGTGTGTGTGTGTGTGTGTGTGTGTGTGTGTGTGTGTGTGTGTGTGTGTGTGTGTGTGTGTGTGTGTGTGTGTGTGTGTGTGTGTGTGTGTGTGTGTGTGTGTGTGTGTGTGTGTGCACGCGAGAGACCCTGAGTCATCTTCAGTGCTGCCCTCCACTTGCACGCACAGGCGCCAGCAGCAAGCTGACACTCGACTCCGACCACGCTCCTTCCAGCTGCTTACTTCTCGACTCGACTCAGCCACTGCTGACTTATTGATGAGAGAGAGAGAGAGAGAGAGACCAAGTCTACTCGAGTCGAGGTCGATGTGTGTATGCATGTGCATTGAAGACTGGGCTGGTGGCAGGGTGTGTGTAAACGGGTTCACGGGGTCCATCCTCCCTCTGCTACACTTCAAGGAATGGGTCAGGAGGTGTGTGTGTGTGTGCGTGTGTGCGTGTGCGTGTGCGTGTGCGTGTGCGTGTGCGTGTGTGTGTGTGTGTGGAAGAGAGGGCGTGGTGCAGGGGGTCATATGGGGATGTTGTCGGGGGGTGGGTCGGTGGGGGGGGTTGTTACTGTAGTCCTACTCAAGTTGTGACAACTTGTGTGCATGTACTATGTTTCTGCTGCTCTACAGAAATGGTTCAAGGTGTGTGTGTGTGTGCGTGCGCGTGCATGTGCATGTGCATGTGAGAGGTTATTGCAGTCCTGCTCCTCTCCCCACTACAATGCCTCTGGCAGGTGTTCAGGCCGTTTGCCGCTGCGTGAGGCTTTGTGTGCACGGCACGCTGGCTTCAAAGAGCCCTGCACTGTGCTGGAGGGAGCACAGAGGAGGCACATTATAAATAGCCCCCGCAGGGACCTACTATGACTCCATGGGCCCCTGGGCCAGACAACAACAAAGGGCCACGTCCATGGGTGTTGCTAGGTTCCATTTTTAAGAATTCTTGCACACCCCTTTTGGCCAGGTGCGTAGACGTGGAACCACTGGGTCACCAACGTTAAGACTAGAAAGGTCCCACACACTGTTCACATTTGCAGCGTTTTACTTGCAACGTTTCCGTCTGAATTTTTGCTAGGCTCCAAAGCATTCAGATTTTCAGGCCAGATGTTAGAGACCCGATGTTGATTGGGAGTTCCGGGGTTTGTCCCCTGAGAAAATGTAAAAATATGGTTCTTAGAAGAAGTACAATATGAGCATAATATGAGAGTTGAAAATGTGGATGCTTGGGCTTCAGGGCCCCCTTGACTCTTGGGCCCCTGGGCCTGGGCCCGGTAGGCCTGTGCAGTGATCTATCTTTGAGCACCCGCTGCAGCATACGGTACGGCCCAGCCCAGCCCAGGTAGTCATTTGGGAAGGCACACGGGAAAGTAAATGCACACGCATGCATAAACACACACACACACACACGCACACACACACAACATATCGGTTTCGACCTTGCATCTACTGTACTCCTTTTACGGGTAATGTGAATTTGTGAAGTCATCAGATACCATCATGACCATGCATACACACACACACACACACACACACACACACACACACACACACACACACACACACACACACACACACACACACACACACACACACACACCAAGCCTAAGCTATTCTCACTATAACCCTGTGCAATGTCCCATTCAGATGCACAGTGCACCTCTGCTGGTGACACACACACACATGCACGCACACACATACACACTGAAGCATATTCTAGCTTCAGTGTAAAGTTGGGCAGTGCCCCACCCAGATGCCCCTCTTCTCTCCTGGTGATGCGGGTTGGTGGCACTCAGCACTCTGCTGTCATTTAATATCATGCAGCGCGCGCACACACACACACCGTACTGTATGCTGCCCTGTATCTCTCTCTTGGTCTCGCTCTCTCTTCCTCCCTCTCTCGCCGCCCCCCATCTCGCTCTCTCACACTCTCTAGGTGTTTCCTGCAGTGTGGCTCTGATGTGCACTACAACAATGGGTCTCTCTCTCTCTCTCTCTCTCTCTCTCTCTCTCTCTCTCTCTCTCTCTCTCTCTCTCTCTCTCTCTCTCTCTCTCTCTGACAGTGTGGATGGGACTAGAAATGGGGTGGGGTCGGGAGTAGCGGAGAGGAAAACAAATTCCTAAAAAAGCCCTTTAACTGACGCATCACCATTAAATATTTATAATGTAGCGTGCACTGCAAACATGCGTTCAGTGGAGAGTTTAAAACTTAAATAGAGAGTAGGTGTGTGAATGCATTACACTTAATACAGGCATCATGCATTCCTTTCCACTTCCCCTCGGTGAAGAAACCCTTTTCATATTAAAAATAAGATCTGAAGTAGTACTCGGAAAGAGAAACCGATGCAGTCATGGGTAAACACTAAGGGAGTCAGAGTTATTAACCAGTGCTCTGCCCATCCTCCTCCATCTCTGAGGTACATTGAGCATGGTACTGTCTCACCACTGTCCCTCTTGAACGGATGAGGCATAAATGCAATGTCGTTCAATTAGACTAATTGAAGTCATTATTAATATGCGTTTGATAGCACTAGAACTAATTTAGTTCCATTCCAGTGAGTTCAGTTCTTCATAACTGAACTCCCTGTATTTCTAAAGGCTTGTGGAGGGTACCCAGATGGTATCGTGAAGGCAAAGGCGAAACATACCAACCATGCACCATACATTTAATGTATCATGCACCGCAAATATGCGTTCAGTGGAGAGTTCAAAACTAAATAGGGTGTTGGTGTTTGAATGCATTACAGCTGGCAACAGTCAGGTTATGATGAATTATCTTTTCTAATATCATGTAATGAGATGGATAGAAATACTGATGACTGGTCGGAATTCGTCACCATGTCGATGTGAATGTGCTACGCAATGCATCACCAGAGTTACTCTTCAGGTGGGTCAATGGCGTTTTGAGTACCAGTAGTAGCACATGTCAGGGTGGTGCAACCACAGCTAACTCCATTATTGTATGGGTTAAATGATTTTTGTTTGTTTTTAATGGATTATATATCTAAAGCCCTATTCCGACGTGACTAGTTTAATGTATGGACGTGTGGGAATGTGATTTTTATCCCAGGACGTCAGTAATAGAAATGGCCGATTCGGACTGGATTGAAATATCTCAATAAACGAACATAAAATAGGAGGGGTTACTCATCACGCACCTGCGACTGCACTTGTCGTCATGCGCGTGCCCACTCCACAATATTATTATTGATTTTTGAGCACAATATTGCGCATCCATGGAGGCATTTGGTCCCGTGGAACAATTCTAAATATTGCCTGTTGGTTTACTAGCCCATCAAAATCCATGCTAATGCGCCTGCTTGCGTGCCTTTTCATTTGGAGAGTGCATTTGACCATACTGTCTGATTTTGGCAGCGAGCACAGCTTGGAATAACTCCCTAAAACAAAACTAAAAGTTAACCGCAAGGCTGTAATGTTTGCAAGCCGGGAGAGAATGGATATATTGTGCGTTTCGTGCACTTAACCAGACATCTTTACGTGGGTCGCATTCGGACGGGATTAGTATTACCCAGGGTAATATCTCCGGACCCTTTTACAGGAGGTAAAAGTCGCGGTGAAGTTTACCCGACATACTCCGCTATCTTCACTGACTTGGCGCGTTCGGACGGGACTACATTTCCCGGTTATTATTACTTTACCCCAGGTCCTCCCATTAAACTAGTCCCGTCGGAATAGGGCTAAAGAAGCTGTTCATTGCAGTACATTAATTATTACATTACATTACATTGCACTTAGCTGACGCTTTCATTTTATTCAAAGTGACCTACAGTTATTATTTTTCAGGGTATTGGTTACAGTCCCTGGAGCAATGTGGGGTTAGGTGCCTTGCTCAAGTGCACGTCAGCCATGGATGGAGATGTAGAGAGAAGTCAGTGGGGATTCGAACCTGCAACCCCTAGATTGAAAGACCAACTCTCTAACCACTAGGCCACGGCTGCCCAATTACTAATAGCTAATTCATTTATGGGCGTTAGCTGTGGTTGTACCACCTGAAGTCTGAGAGGAAAGCGCCATTGACCCAGTTACAGTTACATTGTTGCGTAACAGTAATGGAGTCCCGTGGACCTCGATAGGCTGGACCCAAAACCAGATCACGGTGTCAAGTGGCAAACCTGAGTCCTTGTGGAACTCCCAAACTGTGCTTACATGTACGCCTGCCGCTGAACCCCTAACCAGCTTGGGAAGTCCTACGCTTTGCAGTTTGCACAATCGTGCTGAGCCCTTAACACATGTCCATTTGTGATTGGCTGATTATGTTTTGCATGGCCTTGACCAGTGATTCTCAAACAGGAGTAGGCAAGCACACTGTAGGGGAAAACATGGAATATTTTCATACCGACAAAGAGAACGTGCAGTATGGAATACCAAGGTATGGGCAGAGATACAGAGCACAAGTAACGGGGTACTCATGGTATGACGAAAAGGCTGATCACCATTACATTTCATTGCATTGCAGTTTTTTTATCCAAAGTGACTTACAGTTGTTCACAGGATATTGGTTATAGTCCTTGGAACAGTATGGAGTTAGGTCCCTTGCTCAAGGACCAGGAATGCCCGCGTTTGTAGCGCCCACTTCATATCTGAAGTTATACTGACTGACCATCCATGACACCCGGCTAGGTACTTTACAAATGTGGGGTAAATGGCAGATTCTTCATCAATGCGTGCACAGTGCGATTACGTCACATCTGTGTACAAACAGTAAAATGGTCTATAGTAACTTAATTGTCCACTGCTACTTAATTAACCAGCTTGTTTCTACCCCTAATTAGTTGTCCGTCCCATGCATGCCAAAGTGAAGGCTGATTATTCGACTGTGTAAACGTTTTGCACGTTGGCAGTCGTGACGCAAGTTCTTCTAGACAGAGCAGGTCGACTAAATGGACACATAGTGCTTTTAGTCCATTAGAGCAGTGAGACCATCACGTTAGCTATCCATCACGATATATCTAAACCGGAGCAGACTGTAGCCCAGCAGCCCTCAGCTATCTATCGACTTTTAGTGGCCCTGGCAGATGGTGGAGGGCTGCGTGATTCGTCTGTGTAATTTGCTCAGATGATACTGCTTGATTTCTGAAATGGATCCCTGAAGCTCTTCTGTCCTGAAATGAATGTTAATGTTTGGTGCTGAGACTTGGAATGGGCCTCCGTTATCGGAAGCTTTTGTGCATCAGACGTAAACCCCTATTCCCACACACTCGCCCACACACTCTCATACCTTTTGCATTGAAGAGTGTGCTGGTGACTGACCTTTTGAAAGAGGTGTTTCGAGTCTTTCAAGTCTCAGGATTTGACTCCTCTGAATTGCACCCTGGCGCCAGCAGTCAAAGTCAGCACAGCTTGCGTTGTGTATATTTCCTGGTCGTTGTGGCCTTTTTGCTTTGTTGGCCTATTTCTTTTCCCTTTACTGGTATGCAGAGTTTTTGTTGTGCAAGATCTTACCCTAGTTGTAGCGGTTGTGTTTTCCTAAGTATCACTTCAGTGCTGGCAGGGCTCTGCTCTGCTCTGCTCTGCTCTGCTCTGCTCTGCTCTGCTCGGCTGGAGCCTGCTCTGGATCTGTCAGTCACTGCAGCAGTGGCGTTCACAGGAGCAGAGCGGGACAGGCTGCAGTGCACTGCTACTTTTACTTCTTCCCTCTAAGACACAGAGTTCTTTTCTTGAAACCTAATGCACTCCTAGCATATCTCATTTCCATCTCTCTTTCTCTTTCTCTTTCTCTTTCTCTTTCTCTTTCTCTGTCTCTCTCTGTCTGTCTCTGTCTCTCTGTCTCTGTCTCTGTCTCTGTCTCTGTCTCTGTCTTTCTCTCTCTCTCTCTCTCTCTCTCTCTCTCTCTCTCTCTCTCTCTCTCTCTCTCTCTCTGTCTGTCTCTCTCTCTCTGTCTCTCTCTCTCTCTCTCTCTCTCTCTCTCTCTCTCTCTCTCTCTCTCCCTCCCCCTCCCTGCCACAGGTATGCATGCACATTGCACATAAATACAGTACAATACATGTGTCATTATTGATATTTACTGCCGGCTTCTCAGATGTCTTGTCAACCATCAAACTTTTGTTGAAGTTTCATGGTGGAACCTTATGGCCATTACCATGAATATATAAAGACATTTAACCCCTAAAGCTCCTAAAACACATTAATGTGTATTGTGTATTCTGTCCCTCCATGCAGGTTGCCAAAAAGTTATACCTGGAGGCTTTTTCAGGATGGTTTAGTGTCCCTAAAATAGGGATGGATATGTTATATTATTACTTTGTAAAAAAAAAAAAAGGTCTTCTCTCCCGCAATTAATATCAGTCATAAAAAAAGGATGGTTAGTGTTTATTACAACACTGTTTTCTGCCCCTCCCCGCAGGTTGCCAAAGAGTTTGGCTTTAACTCCAACGGCTTCTCCATCTACCTGAACCGCAACAAGACTGGGGAGATCCTGTCCCAGAACAAAGCCCTCAGTCTCCTCAAGATCAAGTGAGTCGTGCTGTTACTCTGTCTTAGGCTCCTGTTGCCACCCTCTTCCTGTTACTCTCTGCCCCTGGCTTCCTAACTCTCTGTTCATACCTTCCCAAGTCTTTTATTTTCTTATAGGACCTAGTACATTTGAAAGTTGAAAGCTTCAAAGGTGCACTGTGTAGGATGGTGGCCAGAGTAGGTATTGCAACTACAGCTCCAGGCCTTTTTATTAGAATACCATGAAAAAGTTGATTTATTTCCATAATTCCATCAATAATGTTAAACTGTCATGGATTGTAGATTCATGGCCCAGTTTTTTAACTATTCCAATCATATTTTTTTTTCTTTTTATATACGTTGGCCTTCCAGCTCAAAAAACCCATGAATTGGGGAATTCGCATTGTTAGAATATTGTTATAAAATCAAATTTTTCTTCATCAAAATTCGGGTCACATTAAATCAGTTGAAATTTGGTACTTTCTACATAACATGCAATGGTCAATACTTGGTTAGGACATTCTCTGTCTTCATAATGGCCATGATGCGTTTAACATTGAAGTCAATGGCAAAAACAGTGCATGGGAGTTATGGAAGCCCAGATATCCTTGATGCTTTGCTGTCAGCTGTTCTTGTTTGTTGACCTGGTACCCCACACTTCACTCTTCAATATACCCTGTAGATTTCCATGCCACGTTTTGGCGCTAACTCACCAGCTTAATTCTAAATAACCAGAAATGAAACCCCATTGAAAATGAATGGGGTTTTATTTCTGTTGAGTTCATCCACCCTGTCTGTCAAGAGTCACTTTACCAAGTCCATAATACCTTTGAAAACTCTGTCCCCAGGTATTTTTGACCCAGTCTTGACTTAATTAACCTGCAATGGTTGTCTGGTGTCGTCCCGTCTTACCTTGGCCATGTCTCTGAGCGCTCAATACCCTGTTCTTCTGGACACTCTGTGTTGGTTTCTGTTCTGGAATATGATAGGACTGCAGGGTAATACTTTTTTTGTAGTTTCACTTTAAATTCTTCTCAATGTTTGGCAGTGACATTTCTTAAGAGACTGATGACTTTGTAACAGTGCAGCTAATAGTTCTGTGCGAACGTGACCAACATCTTGCTAATTTCAAGACAACCACATCCCTCTAGAACACTTCAAAATTATTTATAGACATTTCAGAGTTTGTAAGATCTATTTTGTGGCCCATTTTCCTAGAAGAAAACAAATTTGCCTAATAATTATGCACACCTGATATAAGGTGTTGGGCACCTTCGACCACACCCCCATCTTATTATACAAATATGCATGACCTGGAATGCTTAAATCCAATAGGTTTTCATGTTCATATAGATTGCTGTTGGAAAATATGCATAAAAAAGACAATATGGTCAAAAAACATGTTTGCCTAATAATTCTGCACACAGTGTATAAAAAGAAAAAAAATAATGATTGGAATAGTTAAAAAACTGGGCCATGAATCTACAATCCATGACAGTTTAACATTATTGATGGAATTATGGAAATAAATGAACTTTTTCATGGTATTCTAATAAAAAGGCCTGGAGCTGTATGCTGCTCATTGAAATCTTTTCATGAATCTTTTCATTAATACTAAGTAATACACTGATCTTTAGTAGTACAAAGTACAGTACGTTCTGCAGCTAAAAATGTCTTTTTCTGGAAATTAAAAATGGCCGACATGGAGATCATCCACCATTTCATGTGTGAAAAGTCAAATTCTCCCGGTCATAATGAATACTTATAATTTGATGGTGGTGGTAAGTATTCATGAAAAAAGGTAACATTTGTGAATGGGCTGCATGAATTCTGGAAGGAAACTGCTGAAAATATTACACAGTGCACCTTTAATACCAATAACATGAAATAAGTGATATAATCAAAAATGTGCTCTCTTGTCTCGTCATGTAGGCATGGAGACATGCTGTTCCTGTACCCCTCGTCGTCTCCCGGCACGTCCGGCGAGGTGATGGACACCGCCACGCCGCACTCCTCCTCCTCTCTGCCCTCCACCTCCTCCTCCTCTTCATCCTCCTCCTCCGCTGGCGCCTCCTCCTCCTCCTTTTCCTCCTCCTCTTCATCCTCCATGCTCCGCTCCCACTCGTCCGCACATATCAAGGAGGACGAAATTGACCAGTTCCTGGCCAAGCAGGAGGGCAAGATCTACCGCAACAAAGACCCACAGCTGTACGTTACTGATATTTATTCTGTTACTATATAGATATATATATATATATATATATATACTATATATATAATAATAAGTATTTATCGTGTTTATATAAGCTCTACCGCAACAGGGATCCGCAGTTGTGAGTTAAGGACTCGCTAATAACTATTTATTGTATTTCTATAGAATCTATCACAGCAGAGACAACAGGCTTAATACTTATTAACACATTGAATGCCAGACATTTTTTGGAATTTTAGCTGTAGACTCCCAGCCAATTTAATAATTTTGACATTTTTCGAACAGTCACCAAATATTTTGTCTTAAACCTACAGACACATGTCAGGGCTTGCCCAAAATCTCAGCTGTATGTATGTTTTTACGGTTTGTTCCTAGCGTATTCCATTCCAAAGTTATTCAACTCTAAGCGAGCATTGGTTTAGGTAGAAAAAGTGTTTGAACGGAGTAAAAGGCTTTTTTGTCACGGGTGCGCTCTTTGACTCTCCGAGTTAAAATTGCCGGTCTAAATGCATTTTCACGCCCGAAGAACAACTCCAGTAGCTTCCAAGTAAACTATTTCGATGCAAACATCACCTGGTCAGGCTATTGTTCAGAGCCACATCATCTGAAATGATAGCTAATGTCACTTGACTGGCAGTTTCTGTAGATAAAAGAAGACGTGCCAAAGTACTCACCCAAAATTAGCTTACTTCCTGCAGTGTTGCATGCTGTTTTTCATTACAACCTTCCATTTTACACCTATATTGATGGCTGCAAAACTCTTTATCCTTCCATCATATGACATATTGATATGTTTAGGAGTAGGCTAGCTAGCAAGGCACTGACAGCACATGTTTTGATTCTCTAGTCTAGGAAGTAACTTGAGACGTGACCTGACGTGATCAGGAAGTGGTTTGATTCGCTATAATAAAACTCAAATACTGTGTTTAATAAAATGCACAGGTGATGAAATATCCAGATCCTGACTTGTAGGGGTTTTGACTTTGTAGGTGTTTTCATGATCAATGGCAGTTCTGTTCATCACATTATTACGAAATTTACACAGACTGTGCATCAGAATGTATAGATTCAGAATCCGTTAAAAAAAAAAACGTAAAAAGGTAATTTTACATTTTGGGAGCCAATGCATGGGAGGCAAAAACTTACTTTTTCTGTGTCTTGGGAGTGAATCTGTTAAGAAGTACTATATTTACAATATACTGTAATGCAATGTCTTCTTTCAGAGAAGAATTCTCGTTTATGATTGGCTGATGGGGTGACCATTCATTTTGTTGACCTGCTGAAGTAACTTGGACGTGCATAGAATCTTCAATTGGAATGCAGACTGTTTCTAAGGGATATCGTTGTAGGAATCATGCACATAATCTACCGGTACTGAAAATGAAATAATCACACCGTCTGCATTTCAAGTGAAGATTGTACGTGCATCCAAGTCCGACCCATCTAACAGAGAAGTGTCTAACTTAATCGCTAGGTTTTGGTGCCGTTG
Source organism: Engraulis encrasicolus (assembly GCF_034702125.1). Lineage (NCBI taxonomy): Eukaryota > Metazoa > Chordata > Actinopteri > Clupeiformes > Engraulidae > Engraulis > Engraulis encrasicolus. The sequence goes on from NC_085873.1 coordinate 13,562,259, forward strand.
GCATGATTGCTAGAACAGACAGACAGACAGACAGACAGAGTAGAAAAAAAATCCTACCCTGACCAGAGAGGCCTTTGAGGTCAGCCCGTTCAATGAAGCTAATGTCTTGACGGAGGCAGCGCTTTCTCCGTGATGCGCATGTCACAGGAGTTCCAATCCTCCGTCTCTCACCACTACAGTGTTTCCCACAGAAATTTTGGAAACTATGGGGGCAGCCGGGGTTTATTTTGTCCGGGGGGGGGGGGGGGGTCTTCTCACACGGGCCTTTTTGGGGGGGGGGGGGGGGGTGTATAATCTTGCAGCGTAAATGCAAAAAGGCAACACATGACTACAGTATGACATTGGCGTATGGACAAACTGTAGGCCTGGGCCTATATTGCAGCCATTTATATTTTGAGAAATAAGGCTACATAACATTTTACCCATGACTTGTATAATAGTAGTAACATTGTCATTGTCAAAAAAATGCAGTACAGTGAATGATTTCTGTTTACCAACACAGTTTTCATTCGTCCCTCATGCAGGGGTCTGGGAAACAATAATAAAACAAAATAGGAGCAGAGATAAGAATTTAAGAGCACTGTGAAATTGTTAACGCATAGACAAAAAGGGTCTTAGAGGGTAGGCTATGCCTTTTCCCCCACACATATCTGTAGGCGTACACATTNTACATGAGGGGTGCTGGTCACAGGGCCAGTTTTTTTCCAAATTCCTCCCATTAAAAGGCCTGAACAACATATTACACATTTATGTCTATATTCACATTCATTACACGTTAATTTCTATATGCAGCCCGATGTCTCCTCTGCTGTGTCAATGAAGGTCTGTCACCAAACTCATTACAACTGTAAAACAAAGCCTAGGGAGTGTTAGTAAACTCATCCCAACTGTCCCTTCTCTGAAGGTTTTTTTTTAATATTGCTCCCAAACCCAAGTAAACTACAACTTGACTAGGCTTTTGATCCCTGTCTTTCAAGCACTTGTGGTTCTCTCTATAGCAGGGGTGCCCAACCTTTTTTTAACCAATATCTACTTTTGAAGTTGATGGTCTGCCGTGATCTACCATGTCAGTATGAAAATTTAAGACCACCATTTATTAATCACCATTATTATGAACAAAATGTTTTCAGTAGGCTACTATGGCCGTATCTTTTCAGTGTGTTTTTAAAGTGTGTTGAATAGCCTATCTTTACAAAGCAATGCAGCACTGATAGTATGCAGAGATAATTTCAGTCATACACAAGTCATACACAACTGAAACAATTAACAAAATGATAAAAAAACATTTGGTGTATAAAAGGCACATAGGCCCTATTTCTAAAATATGATGAAGCATTATCATGTCTTCAGTGGTATAGGTACAAATTAAAAAGGCTCAGAAATTCACCATTTGTTATGGGTAAATAGTAGGCTACTATGAGAGAGAGAGAGAGAGAGAGAGAGAGAGAGAGAGAGAGAGAGAGAGAGAGAGAGAGAGAGAGAGAGAGAGAGCAATGAGAGAACTCATTGGATTGGTATTGGTTAACACCCCTGTTAAGTGTGACTTCTTCCATGAAGGTTTTTTTTTCAGCTCTCTGGGACAGTAGCACAGCAAAGGCGTTCTATTGTGAGTTTGGCCAATCGTTTTGTCACAACTGAAGCAAGAAAATAGCAACAAATTGAAGTGAATTCCATACATGTCAACAACTAACATTTCCCTTACACGCGGCACGCGATGTAAACGCAGTTAGCGATGATGCATGCGACTAGCGATTTGGACGAAGATCCTCGCATATCGGCGTGTCATAACGCATCGTTGCGCACATGTTCGTGTGCACACATGAATCAACTGTAATACCCTTACGGTCACTTCCTAATGCTTTCCCCTCATTCTGTGCTACCGTGGGACTACTTATCTAACCAATACAGAGTCTATAGGATGTATTTACTCCAGGAGGAAAATGCGAAGGAAATTCAAAATCGTAATTCAAATCGTTTTTAACAAAAACGGATATCGTTAAAAAAATAAAATTAAAAAAAAGTTATTATTTTTTTTTTTTTTAACATTTTCGTAAACTATGGCGGCCAAATTTAAACTATGGCGGGCCGCCATAGTTTCCTCAATGTATGGGAAACACTGCCACTATCTTCATCAGGCAGGTCACCTCGTTGGCCGTTATCCCTTACAAATTTGTAATAGCTGAGGCACCACATTATATGGTGTCACATTCTCTCTCTCTCTCTCTCTCTCTCTCTCTCTCTCTCTCTCTCTCTCTCTCTCTCTCTCTCTCTCTCTCTCTCTCTCTCTCTCTCTCTCTCTCTCTCTCTCTCTCTTCCAGATGTCGACATGGCTCAATGGGCAAATGTGTGCACTGCGTACCGCTAGAGGTAAGCCCTCGCCGCCTCCTCTTACTCACTAGTCTTCTCTTCCCCTTTCTCCCGTACCACAAAGTAACAGTTTACCCCCCCCCCCCCCCTTCCCTCTCTCTCTCTCTCTCGCTCTCGCTCTCGCTCTCTCTCTCTCTCTCCCCTCTCTTCTCTGTGTAACCACCATGTTTAGCCTTTTGACGAGGACTACCTGAACCATCTGGACCCGCCAGTCAAGCACATGTCATTCCACGCCTACATCCGCAAGCTCACAGGCGGCGCTGACAAGTGAGTGAAGGCTGTTGTTAGCCAATCATTTTCTCTGAAAAGCAGGAAGGGCGTTCTGACTCATTGCCCATTGCTTACCACCATTGATGGTTGTCCTTGGCTTCCATTCCAATGTCACCTTGGAGTGTTAAGCAGTTACAATACACCTTAACTGCTCCATGTTGGCACAATTTCCAGTGAATGCACTTAAATTTAGTTATCAAGTGTAGCAGTACACAATTGGACTCTTGGTCACATTTCTATTCAACTCCCAAGCTACAGTCTTGACTGCATGGTGTTTTTGTAGAGCTTGAGCTGACGTATAATAAGCGCTCACTGCTCAGGCCTAACCACAGGGGTACATATTTGGAGAGCGCCGTCGTGATGCAATCTCCACCACATTCCTGCACACCCTACTGATAGCTGATCAATTATTAAAACATTCTGCTGTCTGTGAACGGCCTGTGCGTTTCAAGTCAAGCAGAGCAGAGCGAGGCTCTGAGTGTTTCTCTCTCTTCAGAGCTCTTGAGGGTTTGTTGTTGTGCATATTCATGATGACCTCAACAACCTCTCTATCTGCCATAGAAAAACAAATCGGTATGAAACCACTTTAAATGTTTGGGAGTGATGCCTCCAAAGACACAAAACCTAATAGTTGACAGATCTGTCTTTGTGAGTGCGTGCGCGGCGCGCGTGTGCATGTCTACGTCTGCCCGTGTGTGTGTGTGGCTCTGTGTGTCTTTGTGCTATGCTGTGCTGTGATGTGACACTACCTGTTTGCCTCCTCAGGGGCAAGTTTGTGGCGCTGGAGAACATCAGCTGTAAGATCAAGTCAGGCTGCGAGGGCCACCCGCCCTGGCCCGACGGTATCTGCACCAAATGCCAGCCCAGTGCCCTCACACTCAACAGACAGGTGAGGACTCTGCATAAATGATAAACAAATATTTACCAGTACGACCAAAGTACAGCAAGTTTTGCATCAGGGCCACGGTGGGGGCGGGGCACCGGAGGGGGTGTCACCCGGGGGCGCCAGTCATTGTAGGATTGCCACCGTGTGACGCTGTCGGGAAATAAAACCCTGGTCTATTTTGCAACACAGATTTTTAGAGCTCTGTTTATGGACATGCACGGTTAGTGTTGTAGAATAGCGAACATCATGAATAAGTATTTCCCTCCTAAGGGGAAAATGAATCGAAGTCCTTGTTGCACAGTGTTGCCAAACATGAGGACACCATGCCAAACTGTTACCTGTATCTTTAAATTGTTGCATCCTTGAACTCTTCCCTGATCTTTGGGTCAGGTTTTAAACATGGCATTTTATTACCACGAAGCTTTTCCTCTCTCATCCACTGCAGCAGGGACGAGGATTGCTTTTACATTACATTACACTTTGCTGACGCTTGTCCAGAACTCTGCTGCCAGGATTCTTACTGGACCCTGGCAGCACATCACCCCCATACTCAAGCAGCTTCACTGGCTCCCCATCAAGTCACGCACTACCTACAAAGTCCTCCTCTTAACCTTCAAGTCCTTCCATGGTCTGGCACCCCACTACCTCACAGACATCCTTCACCCCTATGACTTCTCAAGATCCCTGCGGTCCTCTTCCAAGGGCCAGCTGGTTGTCCCTAGTACCAGGCTCAAGGGCACCAGTGACAGAGCCTTCCATGTTGCTGCTCCTATTCTTTGGAACAATCTGCCTGACCACATCCAGAATGCCCCTTCACTGGCCATGTTTAAACAACACCTTAAGACAAATCTCTTCCTGGAGGCTAAAGCGGCGTACACACGCAAAGCTAGCTCTACTCGCCACTCTTTCATGGAACGTTCGGTGAAAGTTCCCGCGGCTTTAACTGCCAATGCACAGGCGAGAAGTACTGAACTCTGCATTCCAATTGGTTACTCGCTTACTCGCTCGAAGATAAAATGTTTTCAACTTGGAATCCGCCCACATCGCATCGCTTGTACAGTACTCGCCTACAAGTCTCGCTGGAACACATTGACATTCTATTGAGTTAATTCGCTGAACGAGTAACTAGCAGCGACGTGTGTGTACAGCCCTTTATGGCTGCTAGTTCCACAAGCACATTCACTACTTGCACTCACACACACTCTCACGCACTGACGCGCGCACACACACTCACACTTTCCTACACAATACCTTGTGAAGCGACCTTGGGTGTTTTGAAAGGCGCTATATAAAACCGAAGTATTATTATCTCCGCCAAGGAGGTAATGTTTTCGGTCGCGTTGGTTTGTCTGTTTGTTTGTTTGTTTGTTTGTCTGTCAGCAGCATAACTTAAAAACTAATCACCGTATATGGACAAAACTTTGTGGGTTTGTTGATAATGACCCAAGGAACAAGTGATTAAATTCTGGTGGCAATCCGGATCACGAACCGGCACCAGGACTTTTTTAAAGATTCTGTCAGCAGGATAACAAAACGAATCAACTGATTTGGACGAAACTTAGTGTAGTTGTTAGTAATGACCCAAGGTACAAGTGATTCAATTCTGGTGGTGATCCGGATCACGAACCGGAACCAGGACTTTTCAAAAGATTCTTCACCATCTAGACGCCCCCTAGTGACCAGAAATTGAATTGCGGGGACTCCACAAAAAGGAGGCAGAAAGACTTAAGGGGGATTCATACTTGTCGTGAATGGCGCTACCCTCCTTCATACTTCACTCGCGACCTCACTCGCGACCTCACTCGCGCCGTCACGTGACCCAAAATGACGTCACACGCCGTGGCGCGAGCTGCCGTGGTGCGACGTCGTGCACCCCACATTTTTTGTAACTTGTCGTGCGCCACCAGCGACCATGCAGGTAGGCAGACAAAGCAGGAGTTGCGAAGAGAGGCTACAACTACTGTAGGCTACTACAGAATGGATCCTGCATCATTTTGAGGATAATAAAATGTCCCAGAGAGTTATTTTATCTTCTCTCTTAAATGTTGTTCAGTGAAACAATTGTTTACTTTGTTCAGAAGCACGTTGTGTTCAGCGATCTATTTATACATTCTGCCGCCAGAACAATGCTCTCACATTGTCTTGGAATGGTCTGGCTATGTAGGCTACAACAAAAAATATATGTTTCAATGTGGTAAGTCACAAGTCAGACGTTCAGTAGCCCTACAGCAGCCGTGTTTGGCTTTCTATTTTATACATCCGTAGAACTCACGCTGCGAGTTGCGAAAGATACTGCCGTTTCTCTCATGAACAGCAGAGGGCACTTCCGACAATGCGAGCGAAAGCGCTTTTGAAGTATGAATAGTCTGTCGCAAGTGATGACGTCATTAATGGTTCTCGCGCCACACGCGCCAAAGTGCGCACGTGAAGTATGCAGAGCCCTTTAGGGTGTAACAAAGTCAAATGTATCAAGCAGCTTCCTTGGCGGAGGTCTGCGCTCTCTGAGTGCTTCTAGTTATTATTATTATTATTATTATTATTATTATTATTATTATTATTATCCAAAGCAGCGTGCATTTTCTACAGTCCCTGGAGCAATGTGGGGTTGGGTGTCTTGTTTGAGGGCACTTCAGCCATGGATGGAGGTGTAGATCGAGATAAGGGTGGCAATTGAACCTGCAACCATGTGATCTAAAGTCCCAACATTCTACCCATTACACCACGGCTGCCCCCTTTTACTGTTGGTCATTATTCACTGTATGTCTCTATCCTTGAGTGTCTATTCATGGGAGAATACTGTCCCACAAAGGCAACTACATATTTTGTATCTACAATATCTAACATAATACCACTCTTTCTCATTTTTCAATGTTGGCGTAGTTACTGCATTTTGCCTTTGTAGGGTAAAATAAGTTCAATCACCTGATCCCTGTGAAAGCCATATTCTGTGGTCTTCAGAGTGTTCAAAAACACTCTGATTAACACCCGTATTACAAATTGATGATTAATTGCATTCAATTTTGTGTACATATGCTTTGTGGGTGTTGTAGCTTGTTAAATTTTATGTCTTTGCCTTTGTAGTATGCGGTAGTTGTCATGCACTGTGAATGACGTTGTGTTTTGTCTGTGAAAAGCTCTATAACTGCATTGCTGTTTTTTCCCTTGTATGCTTTAGAAATAGACATGTGGACAACATTCTATTGAGAACCACACCAGGGCTCATAAGCACATTTCCTCCTTGTGTGTTTTAGAAATACAGACACGTGGACAATATCATGTTTGAGAACCACACCACGGCGGACCGCTTCCTGGACTACTGGAGAAAGACGGGCAGTCAGCGCATGGGCTACCTTTACGGCAGGTACACCGAGCACAAGGATATCCCCCTCGGCATCCGAGCAGAGGTGGCCGCCATCTACGAACCCCCACAGGTGATTATAATGATGATGACCCTGCTTATAATCTACCGGTATTTGAGATCAGAAGTGACCGCGATCTACAAACCCTCGGTGGACAGTTTATAATCTGTGGATAGTTTTATAAACTAGTTAATAGGGCTGTGGAATATATCTAAATTATATCGCGATATCAATATTGCTGTCACCATATTGCTGAATACCATTTTTATTGTCATTTGTCTATGCTGCCAAAAGGTAGGTTATGCTAAGCACAATACATTCCCCTTCACTTGAGCCATTGCGAACACAGAGCAGACTTGCAGACCCATGCAGAACACCACTGTGTTTCTCTATGGCTCTCCACCCACATTGCTGTAGGGAGGGAAGATTGTGAATTGCCTAGCACAATTATTTGTCTTTAAAAGAAAAGTTGTCTTAAAAAATCGTGATATCCATATTGACTATCCTAATTATCGTGATATTGACATCTACGATCCCCCACAGATGTGACGGGACTAGTACTGATATCATAATGAGACCTATGGATCGAATGAGATGGTTAAGTTCATATGTGAGTCAAGGCAGGTTAGCGAATACTTTTGGTAATATAGCAGCTCAGTGGTTTAAGTGGAGGCTGGGGGGTGCAAGAGGTTGCGAAGAAAAAAAGATAGTTTGGCACGGCCCATGTCAGGGGGGTCTTGGCTGGAAGGTACTGGTATATGGGGTGCCTTCTCATGGTAAAGTCTGGATACCCCTGGTGTAGCTGACATGTCCATGGAGAGAATGGGACAGGATTTATGGTGCAAAGTTACATGGTTTGTAGAGCAGCATATCAACGTGGGAGGCTGTGGCTTCTCTTTTTCGGCCTAGGGCTCATGCACAACGCGGGTACCGAGTTTGCTCAAGGGTTTGATTTTATTAAGGTATTTGTGCTCAAAACGATGAGATTCTCTTTCTGGTGAGTGCTGTGTAGATGCAACTCTACCACAAGGTGGCGACAGTGGTGCATTGAAGTTAAGGGGTAACGTGGGGAAAGAAACGGAGAAGAGATTTGTGGGTTGCTCTACTTGCTGCTGATGTAATAATCATAATTATGTGCTTATTTCCCTTGTGGGTTTATTGAGTTTTAATTTAGAAATCTGAAGAAGAGTAAATGCAAAGGACTGTTAGAAACGACAATGACACAATGAAAACAAGCCCATGCATAGTCTGTATTATTTTCACAATCACATCTTATTTTCCTTGTTATGAAGTGAATTAATCAGTGTTGTTTTTTGAAGTTTATTAACCCATCGCGTTGTGTGTTCAGATCAGCACCTAGAATAGTCAGGAGCTGTCTGCAGTATTATTTTCCAAGTTGTTTCTTATTAGTTTAGTTTAGTGTATTGGCTTATTTAACAGGGGCCATGTACACGACAGTTCCAGTACCAGAGCTGGCTACAAGGCTAGTTTGCATCTGTGGTCCCTGCCTAGGCAGGAGCTATCAAACATAAATTTTAAAACATGGACAATACATGCCTTACTGTCTCAGTACACACATTGTGTGTGTACACGTGTGCGTACGTGTGTACACACGTGGTGTGTTCAGATGGGCACCCAAAACAGCCAGAAGCTGCTCGAGTCTGTTGTAGATTATTTTCCCTGTATGATATGAAGTTAATTGACTCTGTGTCTGTGTCTGTGTGTTTTCAGATGGGCACCCAGAACAGCCTGGAGCTGCTGGAGGACCCCAAAGCTGCAGCCGTGGAGGAGATCGCCGCCAAGCTCGGCCTGCGCAAGGTACAGTAGGGACGCCTCATCGATATCATTAGCATCACCAACATACAAGGATGTTTATTCGTCATATACACTGATACTTTGGTATCACATGTAATGAAATGAATGGCCAGTGCTAAAAATTATTGAAGAAAGACGTGTCTGTGTGCACGCATTTGTGTCGGTCATCATCATCATCTATGGAGAACTGTTTCCAAAGCTGTTTCCAGTGATGAGCAAGCTGAGTTTAGATGATACAATCCAGATATTGCCTGATATTCCAAATGCCTTGTTTAACCCCAGGGGTGTCAAAGTCATTTTGGTCCAAGGGCCTCTGCCACATGCAGCCAATTTGATCTTAAGCTGGCTGGACCGGTAATGTAATTGCAAAATATTGCAAATTTCTGATTCACCTCAGAATCGCATTGCTATTAATCATTTCAAGGTGGATGACAGTGGGTATATCAGGAGAATTGACTGCTAATTAGAAGCAATAATATTGTTCTCAAATGTTAAATACCTGAAAAATCAGGCCCATGGGTCTGGCCCACGGTCACATCTAGCCCATGGGTCTTGACACCCCTGTTTTACCCGCTCAATGCTCACGTGATTTAGATGCTTGGCCCTCCTCACAGCATATTTATAAGCGGGAGATCTATAGTGTATATGTGGGTGTTACATTTGCAATGTTTGCTGTGCAGTGAAGCTGCATATTGAAAATGGACGGCATAGTCCTCTTACCAAGGTAGCATTAAAAGCACACAGGCAGGGCTCATTGTCAAGATAAGTTGAACATATGCAGGTGTCATAGTCAGAAGAATGGCCTACAGTAACACGGTGCATTAAACAGCTTGACATGGAGGAGGGCCAGCTGTCAGCTCGCCTTGGGCATAGGGTGTCATATTACCGTGTGTGCGTGTGCGTGTGCGTGTGCGTGTGCGTGTGTGGCCATCAGTTGGAGCCTGCCTGTTTCCTCATTGTAGAAGCAGCACGAATCAATGACTCCCACATTCCGCCCACGCATTCTTCTTCACACACAGTCTAAATGGCCTCCATATGCTCACCTTGATGTGCATGCGTGTGTGTACGAGCGCATGTGAACATGTCTTTGTATATATGTGTGCGTATATGCATGTCAGTCCGTCTGCACTATCTGTGTGCTACGTTGTATTTAATTCCTCTATACTTCCTGACATGAGTGTATAAGTGTAGTCATATGGCATGATCCCATATTGTTTCGTCTGTTTCTTCTTTTCACAGGTGGGCTGGATCTTTACAGACCTGCTGTCAGAGGACACCAGAAAAGGCACCGTCCGCTACTCCAGGAACAAAGTAAGTTCTTTAACAAAGAATTAAGCATAGCAGATGTAGAGGCTGGTGAGCATTCTGATTAAATGTGTTTAGCTCTTGATAATTTTGTGTTTTTTTAATGCTGTACAGACTGCGTCCAACGACTTTGTATGAACACTATGCTTATAATTTCACTTCACTTCACAAAAAAAGTATAACTCCAGTCCTGCACACTGACCATTTAAACCGTTTGAGTTGCATTGAATTTTCTGATTCAGTGACCTCTGGGGTCATCTCCAACGCATCTACTAGCTCAGGTCTACGGAAAAGAAATCACAAATTGTACTTAAAGTATTTGACTTGTGGTCTTCTCCTCTCCCATGTGTAGGATATCATTTATCAATTAATAATAATATAATGATAATTTGTGTAGGACTCGTATTTCCTGAGTGCAGAGGAGTGCATCACGGCAGGCCACTTCCAGAACCAGGAAGCCAACGCCTGCCGCCTCTCCCCCGACGGACACTTTGGATCCAAGTTCGTCTCCGTAGTAGCCACAGGTACAGCACATGCTTCCAGATAAAATAAATAAAATAAAAATCCAATAAAAAGGAGTGGTCAACACTACATTTGGCCGGTTGGCTGGTGTTAATTTGGAGTCCTGAGTCCTGATGGTTTAATACAAAGCGACTTAGAGATATTACAGGGTATTTCTTACAGTCCCTAGAGCCATGTGGGTTTATGTGCCTTGCTGAAGGGCACTTCAGCCATGGAGTTAGGAAGGTACTGATAAGGGGGGGGGGATTGAATCTGCAACCCTGTGACCTACACTCCAACTCCTTAACCATTACACAAACCTGTGTAAAGCGTCCACCTCCTCCCTGTCTATCCTGTGCACAGGTGGTCCGGATAACCAGGTGCACTTTGAGGGCTACCAGGTGTCTAACCAGTGCATGGCCCTGGTGCGGGATGACTGCCTGCTGCCCTGCAAAGACGTGCCTGAGCTCGGCTACGCCAAAGAGTCCAGCTCCGAGCAGTACGTGCCTGACGTTTTCTACAAGGTACGGCGTCACACACACGTGATACACACACACAGGAGTACTGAGTTCTGTGCTGTAAATCACAGGCTTGGTGTACGAGTTGAGATGATGAGCAGAACTGCTTACAGCTACTGAGCAGGAACCTTCATACTGATCTTTGACTGTTTTTGAAGTCCTCTCCCTCTCACACACACACACACACACACACACACACACACACACACACACACACACACACACACACACACACACACATACACACACACACACACACACACACACACACACACACACACACACACACACACACACACACACACCTTCTTACTCTGTCTGTCTGTCTGTCTGTCTGTCTGTCTGTCTCTCTCTCTCTCTCTCTCTCTCTCTCTCTCTCTCTCTCTCTCTCTCTCTCTCTCTCTCTCTCTCTCTCTCTCTCTCTCTCTCTCTCTAACTCTGTCTGTCTGTCTGTCTGTCTGTCTGTCTGTCTCTCTCTCTCTCTCTCTCTCTCTCTCTTCTCTCTCTCTCTCTCTCTCTCTCTCTCTCTCTCTCTCTCTCTCTCTCTCTCTCTCTCTCTCTCTCTCTCTCTCTCTCTCTCTCCCCCCGCCTGTTAATGTTGGGTCATCTCCTTGAGCACACGGCCTGATGCTTGGTGCGTGTGTGTGTGTGTGTGTGTGTGTGTGTGTGTGTGTGTGTGTGTGTCTCTATTCTGGAGTCTCTGTGGACCAGATGCTGACTTCCTGATCTGTCTATCTGTCTCCTTCTCCACAGGACAAAGACAAGTTTGGCAACGACATCACTTACTTAGCCCGGCCCCTCCCTGTGGAGTACCTCATCATCGATGTGAGTAGATGAATAAGCTCAATAATGGCATTCTTGAGGTTCATATGAAGAACACATGACGCACCCTAGAAGCGGCCCAATGCACCTGCAGAACACATGACACTCCCTAGAACCAGCCAAAGGCAACTGTGGAGCACAAGCAGAAGCGGCCTAATGAAACCTACTGCATATGGGTCAATGACATTTTAGTTTTTAGTGGATTATCTTTGAAGCATATTTGTTTCAGTGCATTAATCTATTGATGATCTTGTTTTTAACTGTCTTCCTTCACAAACCGCATGCAGAAGTTCAGGGAAGGGGAGACCATTTGTCTGTTAAGACACACTCTGGAGTCTTGTAATATAGAATTATTGAGTTCTTTTTAGGCATACTAATTAAGTTAGTGAGTGCTTTTGGCAGCATAACCAGATACTTGTATTTTCAGCATGTTGCCAGGATATTATGCAAGCATTCAGCTTTGAGTGCAACAGGTTTTTACTGTGTCTCTGAAGGCAATCGAACACATTTGGATGCAATATTATTCATGCCATTTAAATGACGGCAAGGAGACTTGTTACTTTTTGGGGGAATTCATTTCCTTTAATCAGAGCAGTGGAGATGAAAGGCAGTCGTCGAGAAACTGGGAAGTGCTGCACGCCAAATGACCCAGCTGCAGAATCCAGCCTTTGGCTCTCTGTGGTGTATCTGCTATTAGATATTAGTTCTAGCCTTTATCTCTTCAGGAGAAATTCAGTTTGGATAGGAGAGAGTGCAATTTACCATGAATTCCAGCATCGGCACAGCAGACAGACAAATAAGAGACGTGTATACTATACTAGACTTTCATCAAAAAATAATGCCAAGCATACTAAGAGGTAAGAGTGGGGCTCGAATCTGCAACCCATCCTAGCCCATGCCCAGGACGACCTCTTGCATGCCAATCACTACTGGCCTCTGCCATCTTTCGGCCGCAGCCAGCTCCCTGACTTTGTTTGGCGCGAGTGAGCCACAGGTCGCCAAACTCTGCAGTGGTTGCATTCATGAATGTCTGTGCTCTGATCCTGTGTCTATTTTGCCAAATGAGCCATTTCACCAGAATTCCCTTTGTCATAGCATGATCTGCCGTGCGTGTGTGCAAAACACGTAGGCTATGACCTCATGGCAAGATAAATGGCAGGACTTTTTTTGGCAAGTGTCTAAAGACTAATGTCAGGAAATAATTGTAGTTTCAACTGGATTGTGTCCAGTTTTCTACAGTTTAGACACATGCCCATTGATTTCATGTAGACTCCCAAAAGCTGCAAAGTGCCTGAAATGCAGTCTCAATGTCCACATCGCTGATGGTATCCAGCCTCAGCGCCTGATTTCAGGTTTGGCAAAGTTTGTTTGCAAGAATATAATAATATACAGTGCCCTCCATAATTATTGGCACCCCTGGTTGAGATGTGTTAAAAGCCTTAAAATAAATTCAGTGTTTATTGCAGAAGAATACTGTCACACTGAAAATTGTAGGAAAATGTAGCCTTCAACTCAAATGAATTGTAAGAAAATAAAAAAATCCCTGACTAAAAAATAATTATTTTTCATTAAATCACCTGTTCCACAATTATTGGCACCCTTAACAATTCCCAGGAAATAAATATAATTGAAGCATTTCTGTCATTTCTACAGTAGTTTACAAAGTTTCCCAGAGTATGTAGGAACATTTAATTAGTAATTCATCACTTCCTGTTTCCCTGGGGTATAAATATGACGTGACACCGAGGCCATTTCTCTTATCCACTCTTAAACATGGGAAAGACAAAGGAACACAGCCTACAAGTGAGGCAGATGGTCAGGCAGGTCAGGCAGAGGCTACAAGAAGATTGCCACTCAACTGCAGCTGCCCATATCCACTGTGAGAGGAATAATTAAGAAGTTGAAAACAACTGGAACAGTGGTAAACAAGCCTGGACGAGGACCCAAGTTTATTTTGCCACCACGCACAGTGAGGAGGATGGTAAGAGAAATCAAAAGATCTCCAAAGCTCACTGTTACAGAATTACAACAAATGGTAGCATCCTGGGGTCACAAAGTCTCCAAATCAACCATCAGGCGCTGTCTACATGCCAACAAGCTGTTTGGGAGGCATGCAGGGAAAAAAACCTTTCTCACTCAAAATCATAAACGCAAGCGTCTGGAGTTCGCCAAGCGGTATTGGGGCTTCAACTGGGACCGTGTGCTTTGGTCAGATGAGACCAAGATTGAGCTTTTTGGCAACAAACACTCTAAGTGGGTCTGGCGTACCACGAAAGATGTGCATGCTGAAAAGCACCTCATACCCATTGTGGAGTATGGGGGTGGGTCAGTGATGCTGTGGGGCTGTTTCGCTCCCAAAGGCCCTGGGAACCTTGTTAGGGTGCATGGCATCATGAATGCTTTGAAATACCAGGACATTTTAAATCAAAATCTGTTGCCCTCTGCCCGAAAGCTGAAGCTGGGTCGTCACTGGGTCTTTCAGCAAGACAATGACCCTAAACATATGGCCAAATCTACACAGAAATGGTTCACCAGACACAAAATCAAGCTCCTCCCATGGCCATCTCAGTCCCCTGACCTCAACCCCATTGAGAACCTGTGGGGTGAGCTGAAGAGGAGAGTACAGAGGAGAGGACCCAGGTCTCTGGATGATTTAGAGAGATTCTGCAAAGAGGAATGGCTGAAGATCCCTCTTTCTGTCTTTTCCCATGTTGTGAAACATTGTAGGAGAAGATTAGGAGCTGTTTTGTTGGCAAAAGGGGGTTGTACAAAATATTAACACCAGGGGTGCTAATAATTGTGACACACATTATTTGATGTCAAATAATTATTTCTTTATGTGGGATTTTTTCCCCACTGAATAAATGCACTTGTATTGAAGGTTGGATTTTTCTCTTTTTTTCCATTAAGGTCCCATATTATTTAGAAAAAAAATAAAATAATTGGAAGCTAAAAAACGCATCTCAACCAGGGGTGGCAATAATTATGGAGGGCACTGTATATTTATAGTCATAAGGTTTTTCTTATTCCGAGAAGTGTGCTCAGTATGATTCTGCTGCTGATGTTCTGCCATCAGTCTTCCATTTGGTAACTGCACATATATTTAGTGCAGTTCTCTCCTTAACAGCAAGTCTCCGTTACCTCTTGCTGACCTTTCACCCTTTGACCTTTTGACCGCGTTCCGCAGATCACCACGACCTTCCCCAAGGACCCGCAGTACACCTTCTCATCCTCGCAGCGCTTCCCCATCGAGAACCGCGAGGCCTTAGGAGAGACACAGGTACGACACACACACACACACACACACACACACACACACACACACACACACACACACACACACACACACACACACACACACACACACACACACCTGGCCTTAGGGGACACACAGGTACAGTATACACACACACGCCTGGCCTTCCTTCATTCTAAGGCCATGCATGTTATCTATTACAGGGCTGATGGTATTCAGGCTCAATGCCTGATTTCGGGCTGGGCAGAGTTTGTCTGCAAGAATGGAGTCATTTGGTATACTTATTTCAAAAATTGTTAAAGAGTCAGGCTCAGGATTGTCTTCTGCCATCATCATGCCTGCTATTATAAAGCATTTCCATGTGGTGTATTAACATTATTAACATGTTTGTATGTATGGGCTGTAGGACTGCCAGAGATTCCACAGCGATGTACTGTATGTTTCCCAGTGCTCATATGGTGTATTAACTGTGTGCGTGTGCGTGTGCGTGTGCGTGTGCGCGTGTGTGTGTGTGTTGTAGGATTTCCACAGCCTGGCGACGTATCTCTCCCAGTGCTCCTCTTCAACCTCCTTCCTCGACATCGTCTCCGATTTCCACCTTCTCCTCTTCCTCGTCACCAATGAGGTCATGCCACTAGGGGTGGGTACATGCAGGCACACTCACTCACTCACTCACTCACTCACTCACTCACTCACTCACTCACTCACTCACTCACTCACTCACTCACTCACTCACTCACTCATTCGCATAGATAGCTTTTTGGTCATGAAATGAACTCATCAGTCCAATGCCTTCTACATTACGGATCACGGCCACCTGTTCATGTCTCCTATCGATCAGAACTCTACTCAGTAGTAGGCGATGCAAGACCTTTCACCCAGACTTTTAGTTCCAAATGAGCTCGTGTTGTCGTTGGCGACGGCTGAGAGATGTTGTTGAGCAGCTCCAGCACGTTACGTAACAGATTTTACAGGCTGTCATTGTGAAGAGGCCCATCTGAAACCCTCCTCTTGAAGCCCAGACTCTTTTTTGTTTTTTTTGAGCCAGATGTTGGTGGTGTCTTCAGCACTGCACATGCTCATTCGTGTTGTCTTGTTTTGGATTGGATGAGGCATGAACACTGTCGAGCCTTGGTAGATTTTTTTTTAAATCCAGCGGTTTAACTCTGTTGGACAACAGGAACCAGGATGAACGAGAATCTTCACTTTACCGTAATACAGTATTGACAAGTGGGCCGTCCTTAGCTTTCGTTGCCATGGTGAATACTTGACAACAGCACTCCAATGCCATGATCATGCCACGCCAAACGAATGTAGAGTAGAGTAGAGTAACATTGCCTAAAAATCCTGGAGGTGTCTAGTACATTACAGTTAGTAGTTACTAGTACATTTACAATTAAAAATGTCTATTTCTGGAATTTCAAAATGGCGGCCATGGACAATATCCCTCTTTTCATGTACGAAAAGTGCACTTTTCCCAGTCATAATGAATACTTGCAATTGGATGGTTGTGGTAATTATTCATGAAAAAGGTGACATTTGTGAATTAGGCATGCGTTCTGGAAATAAACTACTAAAAATGTTGCGCCTTTAAACATATGGCACAAACTCGCGCCAAACGAATGTAGAGTAGAGCACAGGCAGCCATAGGCAGAACACTGACACAAACAAACACACACACACCGACAGCTGTGGTTGATGATGAATGTGTCATCGTGGCCTGTGTGTCACTCTCCTCCCTTTGTTTCTCACTCTCCTCTCTTTGTGTCTAACTCATCTCTCTCTCCCTCTCTGTTGGAGCAGGACAGTATCGGTCTGCTGTTGGATGCGGTGAAGACGTCAAATGAGGAGCTGGCCCAGACCTGGAAGAAGTCCGAGCAGTGGGCCACCATCGAACAGCTGTGTAGTGAGTATCAACTGCCTTTGCTCTCTCACTCAGCTCCGCTCTCTCCCTCTCTCCCCCCCATGCCCAGCTGTGTGGGCTGGTTAAGAATAACTCATTCATTCAACTAAGAACAAATTGATCAGAAGAATAAATCAAAATGAAATTTAAGCCATGAATGAAAATTGTGTGTGTGTGTTTTCGTGCATGCATGCGTGCGTGTGTGTGTGTGTGTTATTGTGCTTGTGCGTGTTTGTGCGTGCATGCATGCGTGATTGTGTTCTAGGCACTGTGGGCGTGCAGTAGGTGGGCTCTATAGACATTCATGTGCATGTTTCTAAGAGTGTGTGTGTGTGTGTGTGTGTGTGTGTTTCTGTCTCTGTTCCAGGCACAGTGGGCATGCAGCAGACGAGCTCTCTAGACGACTACGGGGCGCTGGGCGGCCCGTCTGGCTCGACACCCTCCGCCTCCTCCTCCGCCATGTGGTCGTGTCAGCACTGCACCTTCATGAACCAGCCGGGCACAGAGCTGTGCGAGATGTGCAGCCTGCCGCGCAGTTAGGCCTCCCCACCACCGGGAGCGCCGCTCAGCACAGCACAGCCTGCAGAGCAGAGCAGATCAGAGCGCCCCATCCTCGCCCACCTACGCCCCCACACACAAACGCACAGCAACACCAACACCATCCTCCCAAAGCCACCGTTGGGCTATCTTGGTTTGGGCTTTGTCCTGCCTCCTCCTCTCGCCGCACCATCCCCTTCCCTCCCTTCTCTTTCTTCATTACTACATGTCTCTCTTTCACTCTCACTCTTCCTCTTCCCCTCTGTCTCTCTCTTTCTCTCTCACTCTGGCTCTCATCAATGTTTCCCCTTCCTCCCCCTTGCAATCCCCACTTCATCCTTCTGTTGCCCTAAGGTGGGAGGTGCGTGGTCACCGCAGCAAATGACCAATCAAAAGCCGCCGTGTGGGCACAGGGCGGGGCGGGGTATCATGCGGCGGCACGCGGTGTGGTGTTCGACCACTTCAAGGACAGACAAAAGAAATAGAAAATAAAAAAGATAAAAGAAACAAAAACAGACAGTTGTGTACTTGTAGCTCTTGCAGTTTGGCATGGATGGTCTTAGGTAAAGCACCCTGATGAAGCTCCCTTGCCTCACTCCCCCAGCCCTGCATCCCTGCTTCTCTCCCCTCTTCTTCCTCTCCCTCGCCTCCTTCTCCTCCTCCTGCTCCTCCTCCTCTTCCTCCTCCTCTTCCTCCTCCTTTTTGTCTTCCTTCTTCCTCCTCTCTTCTGATCGTCAGGACATCAACAAGACCCAACACAGTCAGTCTGGACTAACTCATGTTGCATAAATGGGTCCAATCTCTGGCCTAACTCTCTAACAATCAGTCCAGTGTCCTGTACGAACTCTTTGCTCGATCGCTCAACCGGTCCAGTGGGTCTAGCCCTCTCCATCCCTCGGCCTTCAAACTGATTTGTGTACATATACGAGTTGAGGAATGACACTGTTAATTTAATTTGATATGGCGCTTTCTTTTTCCTGTCAGTTGTTTTTTTTTCCTTTCTTTCTTTTTTTCGCTCCTGTATTGTGTAATTACAGACATGCAGGGTATTGAAACCAGTGCTATATATTTTTTGGTTGTGAAATTGCAGTGGGACTTTGGACTTTGAAAGAGAGCTGTTGAGCTTGTATCCTGCCCCCATCCTCCTAAAAACATGCCCACATAACACAATCACTGAGCACAGAAATGATATGCATCCGTTTAACACTGACACTTTGACCACATCAGATTGCATACAACTGAGTTTTACCTGGTTACACACACACACACACACAAACACAAACAATTCAATTTTCCGTTGGCAACATTGCAAATGTGGCGAAGCTGGTTAGCAACAATCGAGAAAAGGGGTCCTGGTAGTGGACTCTGGTGTTTGTGAAATCAGTCGAGAGATCAGTAAACTCCTGGTTTTATTTTGTGTGCTTGTTAGCATTTTAAAATCTTGGTTATTTAGAACATATGTGTATTGAGGGATTTTGTAGGGCAGTCTAGCAGCGAGGGCAGGGATATGGAGTTTGGAGATTTGATGATTGGTGATTCTTCAGAGGTCGGGGCAAGGCTTTCTTTGGTGATGTTATTCTGATTTGGAAGTTGCCCGTTGCAGTTGCGCTTGGTAGCCAAACTGCACAGAAAAGACGCACACGACTTGATTGTGATTCGAAGTTGTCCGTCGTGCTTGCAACAAATTATTTTATTTTCTTCACTCCCGGCCTTGTTCCCCTGGCTGTCTTTTTCCCTGTCTTTGTACTCGTCTAGGGGTGAGGGGAGATCTGAAGAAGGGGAGATCTGTGAGAATGTGCTTCCATTCATCACTTGCCCAGCGGTTCTAACCATTTAGGGGCCCTAGGCAAAGTCAAGACATGGGGCCCTTTTGAATTACTTCTGCCGGGACAGCTGGAGGTGCGAAGGATGTCTAAGCATAGAGGTGTTGTTCCTGGATTCAGAAAGTGAAAATCCTGCCACAACTTTGATCCAACCAGCTCTGAATCAGCCGTTTGTAGTGAGTACAAGACCGGTTAGACCAGTTACTAAGGGAAGTCGCTTGTGTTGGAAGGAATGTTTGGAAGGGCTTCTACTTCTGAACTTTTGACACCTAAAATTAGGGAGAAAGGGTGTTGAGATATTGATTTGTGTTTCTTTTGACTTTGTTTTTTTTTCATTTACTGTTGCATTACAAGGACAGAGACCACCCGCCATTTTTCCAAATGAGAAAAAGTCAGTCATTCCAGCACTATTGGTTGTATGAAGTCAGCCGCATTTTAAGCACTATTGGACATAATATACGTATGTCCGTGAATTTGTAAACATAGCCAGTTCAGGTCATTTAAAAAGGGGAGATAGAGCCTTCTTAGATAACACTGATTGATACTTTTAATTTTACAAAGCTACAGCTCAGCGTATGGTGTAACCATGATGACTGTAATGGACATGCATATTCCAGAGTGGTGTGGTTGATATGGGATTTAAGTTATGCTGTATTTATGATTTATGAATTCTGCATTTAACTTCTGGTGCAACAACAAAAGTTATTAAATGGGTTTCCTTTTTTCCTCCCCTTCCTTGACATGACATTGGGAAAAGTTTAAAGCATCTTCTCTTCAACCATGTCTTCCCTTGCTCCCCAATTCCACCTCCCACCTATTGGCAAAGACGCTGAAAGCCCTCCCCATCCCCCCTCCCCCATCCCTGCGCCTGTTGAAATGCAAGCTGACAGCACAGCACTGCTTACTGATCCAGAGCTGAAGGAGGATACCCTCCAAATTGTACGCTGTAAGGTTGAGTTGGCATTTTCAAAAATACAAATAAACAATAAAATGGATACCTTTGAACGGGCCTGTTGTTTGCCATTTGTTTATTGTATAGGCGTCATTTGATTTTCTTGAAAATCCTGACAAAAATGTATTAATACTCAAACACTTAATTACCTCCGCCAAGGAGGTTATGTTTTCGGTCACGTTAATTTGTTTGTTTGTCTGTCCGCAGGATAACTTAAGTAAGGCACGGATGAAATTGTGGAGTTGTGAAAAGAAATGGCAAAAGGAAGAAGTGGTTAAATTTTGGTGGTGATTTGTATCACGATCCGGATCTAACTCTACAAAAACAAGGCAGAAAGACTTGGAAAAAAATTAGGGTGTAACATAGTCAAATGTTCTATCAAACAACTTCCTTAGCGGAGGTCTGCACTCTCTGAGGGCATTTCTAGTAATGTATTTGTTTCAGTAGGAGGTTGTTAACTAAAATAGTACTTTGGCTATTTGTTATGTACATTGACAGTAAATAGAATGGACGCCAAATCAACGCTATTTGCCATTCAACGCTTTGAAGCCAGATTTGGGAACATTCCAACTTACATTCCACCTTAGCAACGCCAAACGCAGGTGCTGATTGGACAACAACAAGACTTCTAACTGTCAATCAAACCATGTTCTGATGCTCATTGGTCAATTTAACATTTAATATCTCTCTAAAATAAAACATCACCACAAAAAATCACCACCCTGGTAAGTTGGAGAGCAAGGGGACCTACTAGTTGAGCGAAAAATGATCCCCCTGGAGTGGCATTTAAGGGAGATACAGGGTTTTATGTCTCTCATAGGAATGAATGGGATTTGGCCATTTTTTGGTCTTTTTGGGTCCAACCTTGGCTCCAACTTGGCTTCAACAATGAAATAGAATTTTGGCCTCCATTCTATTTACTCTCAATGGTTATGTAGCAAGAAAGGAAGCGAGGTAATTGTTGAGAGATCAGAGAGAATCTGCCTCCAGAACTCTCAATGCATAGTGAAGGAGAGTTACTACAAAATAGCTGCTTTTGATGATCTTACGAGCCAGCTTGGCCGAGTATGTGTGTCTGTAGGCCTACATGTGTGTGTGTCTGTGTGTGTGTGTTCTTCACGTTCTTCAGTGGTTCAGGTGGACATTTCTTGGATCACACATGTTGAGCAGATGGACTGTCTGGAATGTCCTGCATGAAGGTAAGCGGCATGAGCAGCCAGTAGCGGGACAATTGCACTCACGGCCCCTGGGTAAAATCATAGGTCCCCCATACGAACTGCTAATAGGTTGCCTTAAAAAGTTCAGGAAGTATAACACTGACGAAGGTTCTTGTAGCTGCTAACCCTGCAATGGATGAATTAAAAAAAGGGAAAAAAGAAGAAACTGATTGCAGTCTATTCCCTATATTATAGGGCCTCCACCACCAATGTGGAAGGGCCCAGAGGCGAATGCCCTGCTGGTCCCACCTATAGCTCCACACCGGCCCTGTTGACATCAAGCAGGCTGACCTCTTGGGCCAGCAGGAGCTGGTGTAGTAACTCGATAGCCTCCATGTGGACCTGACCTGCACCATTCATTTGTTTTCTACACGTTTCTTCTCTTTGTCTCTCTTTCTTCTTTTCCATCCTTTCTGTTCCCATCTTCTGTTGCACCTCATCTTTGCTTGATAATCTCTTGCATTCTTTACGTATCCGTTGACCATTTTTGTCCGGCCTGTACCAGGGCAAGACTAACGCATAGGCTTGATGGGGCCATTTTTATCCGGCTCTGCCCACTGCTTCTTCTCTTTGTCCTCTCCACACTACTTCTCTATGCTGCGTTACCACATGTGAACTAGTCTTGCATCTCTTTTTAATACATGTTTTTTAAATGGTATAACAGTGAACTTGCATTTGGGTTTTTGAATGTTTTTTGTCCTGTCGTCAACTGTACAAACCAATGAAGTATACGTACAGTTGGCCTCACTCACTGCACTGGTACAAACACTTTCTATAGTTTTGTCGTTGCCTTCACCTGACCGCCAGATGACTATGGGAAGTAATTAGCTAAAAGACGTGTTGACAATGACAGGACGTGAGAAAGGGACAGGGCAGAGTCAGGTGAATGACGGGGCAAGTTTGGCCTTGAACCTGGGTCTCTACAGACACTCAGATAGTTACTCTTTGTATGACTGGCTAAGGCTTTGCGTCCTGTATTAAACAACTGCAGATTATACAGTCATGTGACACCTTGATAGTTAACATATGTATACCTGTATGAATGGCTAAGGCTTTGTGTCCTGTATTAAACAACTGCAGATTATACAGTCATGTGACACCTTGATAGTTAACACATGTATACCTGTTCATCACATTCAGCATGGTCGAATGTTAGTGACTGATGCTGAGACGTTAGCAAACCTGCAAGGAGTCAGGTACATATTGTAGGTTACAGGATGTTACTGCATGCAAAATGGTTAACACTATTCGGACCTCAAATACTCTTTCGTCCTTTGCCCTTTCTTACATACTCTTTCGTATACAGTACAGTATATGATATACAAACTCACCATGTTCTTACACACCCTGTAATTCGGTAATGAAGACCACCGCATCTGACCTCACACTCACCATCCTCCGTAGCCACCAGGCTATGTTATGTACCTGCTGCCCTAATTGTTGCTCTGTTAGACGTGTTCTTATGTACCTGGTGGGCCGCGCATCATGAGTATAAACAGGTTTCTCTGTTGAGAGGGGGAATGTGTGTGAACGCTGATGTCTTGTTTGGGTTCAAAGGTTTCTGACTGGAGACTTGTGAATGAGAGAGAAGCTTTGTCAACCCCTCCATTATCATGTTTGCAAAAACAGAAGATGCTGCTCAGTTGTCCCCAAATTTTATTTGTTTTGTCAAAGACAAGACAGGTGCGCAAGCAAGCAAGGGGTCTTTTCCAAAGTATGCACCACAACACTGTGGTTAAAGCAAAAAGCCGAATGTTGTGTTTCAGTATCTTACAGTAGATGTACAGTAGGCTTTCCTGTTTTATTACTTTTTGTAATCACACACACACACACACACACACACACACACACACACACACACACACACACAGAGTGTGTGTGTGTGTGTGTGTGTGTGTAACTGGATTCTATGGGCACTCCCCTCACATGGAGAAGGGGAGAGAAGAGAGCAGCTGGACTTCAGTTCCTACAGCTCGTGACTTCATGATCACCACCAGGATTTTAAGCAGCACAGGACATCTCTGGAATTAACACATTCTTCTTCAAGGTATGTGTATATAATAGATCAATAATCGTTATGTAACACGGTGTGTTACATACTGTAAGTAACTTAATGAATGCTTCACACGATCACGATTGGAAATGATGCTTAGTATGTAGGGTTGGTTAGCCTTTGACTTTTATGTCATGTACTTACATTTTTGCAGCCATACTAGTCAACATACATGTGTTCCTCTGCATGTTGTGTAGCATAGCATAATGAAATGGATTTAAAATGTTTAATGTGGTCATGATGAGAATAGTTTTCTCTGCATATTGTGTACATTGCATACCGAACAGGAGCATACCTTTAAAATGTTTGACATAGTGACATTGGCATTTAAAATGTAAACTGCATGAAGCAGTGACATTGTCATCTCTAATGCTCAGGATATCCATAGCATTTGTTTTATTTAACTCTTGTTTAACCAGGAAAAGTCCCATTGAGCCACAATGGCTCTTCTTAATTCCGAATTAAATTGAGTTAATTCTGAATTAAATGTTTCATTTAAATTTACATGTATATGTAAATGAGGCCATCACCATTTAAAATGTTTACTGTGAAATGGTTACATTGGTATTTAGGATGTAAACTGTACGAAGTGGTGACGTTGTTGTGTCTGGAGTTCAGGATGTGTATATGTCTAGCATATTGAAGTACATTTAACATGTTAACTGTATGAAGTGGTCACCTTGTCATGTCTGGTGTTCAGGATGAGAGTTGCGTTGGTGCTGTTGTCCCTCTTCTCTGTGGGAGCTGCTCAGAAGACCAGAAGACAGAACACAGTATGGGACCACAGAACTGAGGGTACGAGACAGAGTGTGTGTGTGTGTGTGTGTGTGTGTGTGTGTGTGTGTGTGTGTGTGTGTGTGTGTGTGTGTGTGTGTGTGTGTGTGTGTGTGTGTGTGTGTGTGTGTGTGTGTGTGTGTGTGTGTGTGTGTGTGTGTGTGTGTGTGTGTGTGTGTGTGTGCGCGTGTGTGTGTGTGTGTGTGTGTGTACATGCCTGCGTGCGTACGTGCGTGCATGCGTGTTTATTTCTCTGCTTTTGTGCGAACAAATTATACATAGCCTATGTTATCAATATTTTCTGAATCATTTTGTTGATAATGACAAAGGGGAAAATGCTCACATATACAAGTTAGGGTCAGTGATGTTTGCCACGAGCGCAGTTTAGCAAACTTAGTGTATGTTTTACTATAATGCGAGTCATTAGGAAGTTCTCATAAGGGTTGCAAAATAAATTTGTGTGTGGATTGTGTGTTCATGGGTGTGTGTAGGGTACAAACAAATGCGTGTGTAGCCTACATACTTTATTGGGTCAATTTTGGCTGTGTTGTGTCCATCTCCTCATTATTTAAAATAGATGATGGGATTAAAACAGACATTTATCCATGACATTAACAATAGGTGATTTCACCACTTGTTTATACTTTATAACATTAAAAACAGAATTGCAGTGCTATTATGGAGCACTGTCCCTATATAGTGTGGTTACTTCGTAGGCCAGTAGAGGTACTATATTGAACCAAATTTGAACTAGGCCTACAATTATTATTTTTTTAATTTTATGAAATACATGGAATTTGAAAAAGATAAAATGCTGTAGTACAAATAGTGTCATTACTTTTCCCTTTGTACTATAAAACTGCAGCTGAGAAAGTGAACACTAGGGGGTGTGCTAACCTCACTTTGGTGCTGGACAACTGGAAGTACGCCATCATGTCACAGGTGAAGGACCTGCTCCTCAACGACCACAGCACTGTTCTGCCGGACTACGCCAGGTGTGACACACACACACACACACACACACACACACACACACACACACACACAGACAGACAGACAGACAGACAGACAGACAGACAGACAGACAGACAGACAGACAGACAGACAGACACAGACACAGACACAGACACAGACACAGACACAGACACAGACACACACACACACACACACACACACACACACACACACACACACACACACACACTACCACAGCTCGAATTGACCCTCTGTTTGAAGCGTTTCTCCTTCCTCCACTCCCACTGTTTCTCCTCTCTCTGTCTCTTCCTGTAGAATTGACCCTCATATCATCTCCTCTCTCTGTCTCCACCCTCTCTCTGTCTTACTTGCCTCTGTTTCTCCTGCCTGTTGAACCGACCCCCTGTCATTATCTCCCTTCTCTCTGTCTCTCCCTGTAGAATTGACCCTCATCTCTCCTCCCCTCTTATCTCTCCTTGTAGAATCGACCCACTGTCGGAGGCTCTGAGTGACCTGTATAAGGAGTTCAATGCCCTGAAGGAGCGTCTGGGTGAGCTGACCTCCAAGTTCGAGGGAGTGGAGGCCTTCGTGGACGACGTGCGTGCCGGTCGCAAGCCCTCGCCACCCAAACCGGAGAGACCCCCCCTCCCCGGGGAGCAGGAGGCCTACGTTCCGCCCCCACCGGAACTGCTGCCGGTGCTGGAGGGGGGGCGGCAGACTCGCAGGGGGGGGAGAGTCGTGGTCAGGAGGGTCAAGAAGCTGCACACATCAGACAGCACAAAGGCCTGAGCAGTCTGGAAAGCACATAGACTCTCTCAGTCTCTGTCTCTCTGTCTCTCTCTCTCTGTCTCTGTCTCTCTGTCTCTGTCTCTGTCTCTGTCTGTCTCTGTCTGTCTCTCTCTCTCTCTCTCTCTGTCTGTCTGTCTCTGTTTCTCTCTCTATTTCTCTCTCACACACACACTCACACACATGTTGCTGAGACGGTTTCATAAAATATTTCATTTGTATTGCTATATAATGTTCAAGAATATTGTAGAGAATTGGCGCAATCATGTGATACTAAAGATGCTCCATGGCCTCCAATGTTAGGAGGGAGTCAAGTGGAGAAAAGAGTCAAAGCAGTATAGCCTAAATGCACTGTGATGAAAAATATGAATTGTAGGCCTACTGTATGTGATTGCTCTTCTCTCAGAAGCAAATCTATGCTGTGATGTTTCTTCATATTTACCAACTCAATTTATTACAATTGTTTTAACTCGTGCAGGTGTTTCAATTCTTTGGGATCGTTTCATTGCTTCATTATTGTCAACGGGGGCGCTGTTTCACTGTGTACAGGGGATATGCTTTTGTTTGTTTTATACAGTATCTGTGTTTTATGTGCCAAACTGCCAATACATTTGGATTTTGACTTGTCCTTGATCTTCGCTCCATGATTTCTCATATAGCCTAGACTGTCTGCTGGTGTCCCTTTCCTTGTAAATGAAACCAATAAAAGATTCCCTCTGTATAAGATTCGTTTCAATAAACAGCAGCGTAAATGACCAGAAACGAAACTGAAAACAGTTTGGTTTCCTTGGTGCATTAAATCCGTGTGTGGCAATAGTCTACTTGGGCTAGTCGCTCTATTTTGCAGTGTCATAAGGTTGGTGTCTTACAGCTGAACGTTTGAGGTGTATTGAAACTTAACACCCCAAACAAGGAAATCAACACATTTACAAGATGCGATTCAGGCAGAGGTGACTTTTCGCCTGTCGGATGCGCAAATGACAGTTTGGATGCAACTCGGACCGAGATAGTGCGATTCATCTTCCTCTGGTTCGGACGGTGTCAAAGTAAGAACTCTTCCTACACCTTTAAGCTATATGACCAGTCTTTTCACTTTATGTTGGCAACTTGCTGTAGACTAGCATATGTGATAATCAAGTAGGCTAATTAACCGTGTGCGAGTCGATCCAATCCAAATCCAAGTTCAGATGTTCTACCATTTTCTACCTCTTATCAACCTGTTAGTATTCCCCCAATAATACGCACCGTATTACGCAGTAAGGTTAAACATGTTTAAAAGTTTGTGCTGATGTGCACCCCCTGTCCTATATTGGCGTCCTGCTTGTGATAGGCCTACATGAAATGCCAATGTATCAAAGGAAATGAAAGTCAATTGCCATGAAATGCAAAGAACAGCAGATGCGCATCTCATAGCTGCCCACACTGGTGACTCACTTGCGCTGACCCGTCAACAGTCAGCTGTAGCCCCGTCATATACCTAAGGGCACCATTTGCCTCTGTAGCCTCCGCGTAAGCGCACAAGTTTTTGCTTTCTATGGCTTCTGAAAAAAATGGTGAAGTAATAGAGAGTTTATCAAGCAATTGGTTCCTTACAACAGACCGAGACCTTGACATTAGGTGTGCCCTATTTTCTGTGCATAACTTCACACAGACATGAAGAGGAAAAGGACTCGCAAGAGGCCGGACAGGGCAGATGCCCCGAAACAAACCCCCAAGAAAGGCAAGAAGCGCCAGAAAGAAGGGAGGACTCAACCACCAGCCGGTGGAGCCCCGGCCAAACCACAAGAACAAGATGAGGACTGCGTTACTGGTGTTGAAACCAGAGAGGTGGAGGTGGATGCGGAGCATCAGACTACCACAGAGGCACCTCAGTGCAGCGATGACCAGGCAGCCAGAACCTCAAATGAAGACTTGGGGACACCTACCCACTCAAACCAGAAAGAAGCTCAAATGAGAGATGTTGAAAGACAGACAAGAACTGTCCCTCACAGGACCCAGGGGACCCAGATAGAAAACACTGGCACCACAGTCACCAAGCAGAACCAAACGCAAGCTGACATCACAGTGCAGAGTGAGGAAAAGATGAAAAATGTGTGCACACAAACAGACCTAGTTCTGCAGACGACACAGGGAACCCAGACAGACCCTGACAGCACCATGGCTGTCACACAAGAGCCACCTCAGGCTAAGAGTCCAGAGGGCAGTAAGGAGAGGGACAAGAAAGCAGCATCCTCACCTGATGGAGGGCAGCGGCAGGGGTCTCTGAAGGAAGAGGGAGATGGCAAGAGAGGCCACAGACAACAACAGGCGTCTCAGAAAGAAACAAAGCAACAGAAGTCAGAAAAGGACACTGACAAAGCATCAAAAGAGGGTAATGCCCAAGTCACATCCCAGAATCTAGAGGAGAGAGGTGGGGAGGGAGGTGTGGATGAGAGAGGTGTGGAGAAGATGGACACGGGTCCAGACGTGGAGGTGGGCTCATCCACCGACCCCCCTGACCTTCAACAGAGCCGTACGTACGCCCAGGCTGCAGCCAACACCACTGGGTCCCAGACGCCGCCCGTGCAGGGTCATAACAAGACCCCAAGAGGACAACAAACCCAAAACATGGATACGAGGTGAGACACCTGCAGAGATATCTAATGGTCGGGTATTATTCATAAGGATTTTTTAATTCATATTCGGCTATTATTCATAAGGACTTCCATTAGGGAAGTATGCTTTACGTATGTGTAAGTATAGCGAGTCACCCATTTTAATGTGTGTAAGTTATTTGTGTTGTGTTATTGTAATGATATTGTCACGTTCAGGCTGATGTTGTGTGGATTTGGGGTACTCGCTACAATATTTCAAGTAGGCCTATGTCCTTCCTTGAGTTTTCCGAAAGTCACTTCTAAATAAAATGTATGATAATGATTATTATTATTATTTTTAATTATTATTATTTCAGATGATTATGCCTTAATTGTAAGTCAGATGTCAGTCCTAGAATTTTAAAAAATCTGTCCCTACCCCAATATACTGATTGATTAGATGACCTACTGTATACACATAGTTCTGCATTGAGTATTGATTGGAATTTGTCTGTCTCTCTCTCTCTCTCTCTCTCTCTCTCTCTCTCTGGATGTCCTTCTTAGCCAAAACCAGTCAACACCACCAAAGCCAAAATGTCCAGATGGCCCTGTGTTCACCATTCATATGTACGCAGTGTTGGACAAGAAGTTCAAGTTTGACCAAAGTACAGGCCAACTGTTTCTGATGTCAGGCAATTATTACAGAGAACTTAGTATTACACATCTGAGGTAAGTTTTACATCTCATAATCTTATCTTCCACACACCGCGCTCTTCCGTCTTGTTGGTGCGTCTCTGAAGTAATCAAGTAGTAGGGAATGGATCGCACTCAATTTTTCTTCTTTCTTGTGGTTTTATTTTATTTTAACTTTGCAGGGACTGTCATGACAGACGTTTCGGCTGCACAGAGCCTTCTTCAGTGTCACCCAAGAAGGCTCTGTGCAGCTGAAACGTCTGTCATGACAGTAATCTAAAAAGAAATTATAATTGTGCAAAATTATGGATGGCATTTCAGTCACAATCTCTGACCATAATGTCAGTTATTTACCATTGTGTATATATACTGTATCATTACCAAGATCTTTTCTTTTTTCCAGGGGGCATGGCAAAGAAGAGATCCTCATTGAGGCAACATGTTCTTTGCCAATGGCTGACGTACCATATGGACAAAATCTCTGGTATCATTATGGTGTGCAACAGAAACAGAAGCAAATACAAGAGATGGCCACAAGATGTATTCAGATTCCATTTGATCGTCAAGTAAAAGGTATATGTAAACTTAACTATCCTTGTGTGGGTGAGAACCTAACGTAGATGTCTTTAATCTGTTTTGAAGTCTGTAGGTATTGACTGGGTTTTATGCAGTCTTGCAGATATGACATAATAAGCACAATACTGCAGTAAACCCACTTGAGTGAATAAGTAGACTCTTAGTAGTGTAAAAGTATATAACTTTTCCACTTTATTCCTAACCAACGACGGCCAGGAGTGGGCATTTGAAACAGAAGCAGTGTTAACTTAAGACACAGGAAAGGCAAATGGCATGATACAGATGAGGAGATGCAAATGAATGAATGTTATGACAATTTAATTATCAACTGCAAGGTAACATTACATTTAGCCTAACTCAAGGCTACTGCGGGTTACATAGGATACAGTGAAATCAAATACAGTTTACCCAAGATAGATAGACAGAGAGAGAGAGGGAGAGAGGGGGAGAGAGGGAGAGAGAGAGGGAGAGAAAGACAGAGATTGGAGCCCCTTCAGAGATGGAATGAGACTCCCAGATGGATATCGGAGGTGAGATTATATACTGCAGCCCCCCACCCCAAAAGTGTCCTTTGTCTTGCTAGGGCCAGTGACACCCCAGGGGTTTGAGTCACCACATGGCATGGGGGTGATGACCTCTTAAGTCAACTTTACTGAGATAACAGCAAACAGTATCATTTCTGAGTCATCAAATAATCTCCATTCTTACAGTAGAGTAAACACAATTGAGTGATTAGGATGTTCACATGATTTTCGCTTCATATACAGAACTGATTGTCTATGAGGGCTACATAACTTGCTCTGAATCCTGGACTGGGCGGCTCCTCAACTGGATGAGATCTAATGAGAAAGCTATAGGTGAAAAATGGCAAGCATCAGCTAGCCTTCTCCTGGACAGAATCTTTCAGAAATGGGACAAATCCGACATGTCCTCTGTTGAGTTACTAGTGAAGCATTTAAAGTGTTATCAGCAGGCTTTTGGCGATACTCGGCACATCTCATATGGACAGAATTGGAATCCACCGGCACTTCCAGTAAGAATTTTGAATATATTGATACAATTATTTTCGTTGGTGTATATACTACTGTATGTATTAGAATACAGCATTATTCATTTTGAAATGATAAGAATCATAACATTCACAATTTGGGATAATTGGATGACCCCTACTGGTATCACTGGAATGCAAAATATATTATCCTTATTTTGTTTCTTGTTTTATTCGAAAGGTCTCAGAGCAAATAGCAGCACAGCTGGCTCAACTGCTGTCTACAGGTGAAGGGAAAAGTAAACAGAAATGTCCCCAACACCTGTCTGGGAAGCCGCTGCTGACTGGCTTCTTCGTCTTCCAAATTGCCAATGCATGTGGCATCAAACTCGACATGCAAGACCTGGCCAGACTGTGCCGATTGGTGTCTTCCAGTGCAGCGCTACAGCCACAAAGTACAGAGGAGATGCAGCAGATCTTTCCCCGATCAGTCCAGTAAGTTCTCTACTGAACTTTTGTGTCATAAGCCTTAAATTCTTGAGTGCTGAGATATAGTACAGAAATATAACTATATGTCTTGGCTCTGGTGTGTTCAAAAAATTTGATTACTATGTCTTACTATGTACATTGTAAAGTGCTTGTTTGATCTGATTTCTAGTTTGGTGGTCGGCCTGATGAACATGTGTGCAAGGAGGATGCTGTGTGAGCTGGTGCTGTTGGTACCATTGCTGCTGACCTTCAGGCAGCCGGGGGCAGACTCCCGCAGGCTAGGGGGCGCTGTGGAGGAGCAGGGCTGGTCAGGGCTGGAAGGCATCGAGTACAGCCACTTCAGAGACCAACTCAGACGCCAGCAAGACAAGAGAAGGTATAGTGTTGTTACTAGTGTTGTCAACAATAATGGATTCGGCGATGCAATGCAATGCGGGGCATGGACAATTCAATTCAATGCAACAAGTTCCAGAATCGATGCAGCAAATTTTTCAAGTTTCAGTAACGTCCGTGGATGTTTCAGGAGCAAATGAATGGTAAATTAAATAAAAGCACTTCAAAGCATTGAAAACTTTGCATTGTAGAATTGAATCGTATCGAATCGAGTTGAAACGAATCGAATCGAATCGCTACCTCCTGAATCGGAATCCAATCGTGAGGGCAGTGCCAATGCACACCACTAATTGTTATATAATAGCCCTCTCATGCAGTTGGGAGTGCCAGCGATCCCATTCACTTTTCTTTGAAAAAACATTAACTACATCATAACAACATTACTATGACATTGCCATAGTCCTAAGTAATAGATTAAGACATGGGCATTATCATTTTGGTGACAATACAATTATAACATAGGCTCTCTGCATGTAATGGCAATGATAGGGATATTGTGATGAAGCGGTCTGCACACTGTATATTAACTCCAAAAATACTTTATTTTATTTAAACATATGGCATATGTTTATGCCATATGTTTAAATAAAATAAAGTATTTTTGTAGTTAATACACAGTGTGCAGACCACTTCATCACACTACCTACTACTTTTTGTCTTGCACCTGGACAACTACCTGTGGATGTGCGCACCCTACCTCCAAACACAATGATAGGGATATTGCCATGTCATATTTGCAGAAACTAAAATAGAATACCAACCTAATACCAAGGCTTTGAAATTGCAGGCATTTTATTTTCAGTTTCAATGATAGGACAGTTACTGTGCTGTGCCTTTGAAGGGCATTATGGTGGTGATAATTCAAATACTGTAACTAACTATTGTTTTTTTTCCACATTGTTTGTAAACATTGATTATTACCTGAACCCCTGGAGGGGGTTGGGCCAGGTATTGCAGTGACCCTGTCTGTCTGTCTGTCTCTGTCTGTCTGTCTGTCTGTCTGTCTGTCTGTCTGTCTGTCTGTCTGTCTGACTGTCCTTCTGTCTATCTGTCTATTGGTCTGTGTGTCCACCTGTAGTGTTTTGGGTCGCCTGCTGGTAGCGCCAAACACACATCACATGTATCTAGCATTGGTTAAGGGGCCCAGTTTCCATCTCTGATTGCTCCTGTCTGCACATGTATTCTGGCTATCCCAATAGCAGGCAACTCAAAGGTAAGTGTGTCTGTTTTCTGTTTTTTCTGTTGTTCAAGGATCATGATGGAGTTGATTGGCAGCAACAAATCTTTGGCCATTGAGAGCCCTCATATTTCCATCAGCTGGCTATCTATGGTGGCCATGGAGGACATTGTGGAGTTTGCTGCTCTCAGTAGCGTTGCTCCAGAATACCTGATTCAGAGCCTAATGTACAGACTGAGACTATATGAACAAAGACTGGACAACAACACAACTCCTAAAGTTCTTGAGGTATCTACCGTGCACAGTACATAATATTTGACACATGTATATAATATACTGTGCATTCAAACTTAACAATGTATTATATAATGTAATTTAGCTAAAACAATTACATGGTGTTTCTCCACTTCACAGCAGTATCTGATTAACATTTAGTTTTTATTTTTGTGTGTCTAGGTAGCTGAAGGCATACTAACCCTCTTGCTGACGAAAGTGGACAGCAACAAAGAGAGGTAGTTTCTTGACAATTTTTTTGAAACGTTGAAAGAGTACTAACATGTAGGCCTGTTGCCTGTTTGCTAATATGTGTCTCGTTTTGCAGGCTGTGTGTCTCTGAGTGGGTCATGGCTATTTTTGAGTGTTGCATCTGCGTACACAACAGCACCTGCACCATGGCACGACTCGTTCCCTCATACAAATCAGTAGTCCTGTCCTTCCAGCTCTTGCTGAAGTTTGCAGAAGTTGTAGACATGCAGATTTCAAAGGTAATACCGCAAGTCATTGCGCATAATATCATCACTGTTGTCACTGACCTCCTGCTAATTTGTGATTATTAACATTATGCTTTGCTGTGTTATGTGTTATGACTGAACCGTTGTGTATTAAAGGAAACAGCGAAATGGTCAGTGTGTGCGTTTTTTCAAATTGTCTGATTAGTGACCCATGGGTCATCTCCTATGCACCTTCCAGCAGAGGTGCGTGAAAAATTCACAATTTAACGTTTTATATATAACCACTGAGGCTGGTCTCTGTTCCAGACCACTGAGGGTGAGGAGAAGGTTCACAGGCAGGCTAAGCTTGTTGAGAGACTGGAAGACATCCAGCGTCAATGTGGCCAGTGGAGGGACAAACTTGTTCAATTGCCATTGCTGAAAAACTCCAAGTTTTCTTACCCTAAAGAAGTAGAGGTGTGCTTTCTTTCTGTTTTTCTGCAAGTTGTGAGATTGTTTGGTGTGGAATGCACTGTTAAAGATGCTTTCTATCTGTTTTTTTTTCTGCAAGCTGTGGGATGCGTTATTCGGTGTGGAGTGCACTGTAAAAGATGTCACACCTCAGTGGAGAAGCCAGGTGGAGAGTGACTTGAGGAAAAGGATCTCACAGGTAAGGACTAAGTTTTCTTTTATTCCATCTTAAATATAGTCAGAGACTGAATTTGTAACCTACCCTGTATTTCAATGTATTTGCCACCAACTCTATGTCTTAATTTTTGTATATCCGCATTTTTTTTCTTTTTCTATACAGCTTCAAGACAGGGACAGAGTTGGTCTTTGTTGTCTTGAAACAGCGGTCGCAGCGATAAAGAAAACCCATGTGACCATCCAAACCTGCTTTGAGGATTCCTGCATGTCATCAATACAGAACATTTGCAAAGTAAGTTACTGCATGTGAGTCTATACTGCTTCGGACCAGATACACTCTCTTTACATTGACTTAAACTATTAGAGGAGCACTCTTTAACTTTTTTGAGTCAATTGATCTCCTTTAAAAAAAGCCACTGGTGCTTATAAGAAGGCGATCTCTCTCTTGCCCGCCTCCACTTACTGTGTGTGAGAAAAACACACGTACCAAAATCTGGCCTCTCATCACAGTGTCATAGTCTGGAACAACATGAGAGTAGTACTAAGTCACTTTGTTGATCCCAGGAGGGAAGAAGAGTAGAGTAGAGGTCCAGGTTCGATTCCGACTTTGGGTAATTTCCCAATCCTTCCCTATCCCTCTCTTTCCTCTCATTTCCTGACTCTCTCTGGCTTTCCTATCCTTATAATAAAGGTGTAGAAGCCCAAAAAATATCTTACAAATAGAGGCAACTTACAAAGGTAGAAACAATTTATGCGTCGTAAGCTATTAATCTTTTACATATTTCTGTGTTTGATTTCCCATTGTTTTTTTGCAGAGTGAGAAAGAGGGGGACCTTGTGAAGCATGTCTTGCAGTGTTCATCCGGGCCACCTGTCTGGCTGCTGTCTGCCATCATAAGGGAGTCTTCAGCCCGATTCACTGCCAAGCTAGTGGAACAGCTCCTGGAGCCCCAGTCGGCCATTTTCCAGCTGCTCTCTCATGGTCAGACAATATTTCAGTCAAATGATTGTACTAGGTTTTCTCTTAGTTATAACGTTTAGGCACAATGTTTAGTCAAGTCAAGTCAGCGTTTTGTAATTCATTACATGGCTTCATTAATTTGTCCAAAGCCCTACACTGTAAAACATGGAAGCCACTGCCAGTTAATCGTAAAAAAGTAAGTTGCCCTGCTGCCTTAAGCTTGTACTTAGAGAAAGCCTCGAGTGTCATGAACTCACTCCACTGGAATTGTTATGTTGCCATTGCTTTACTCTGGTTCTGTCTCAGACTCTCTATCTCGCTCTCTGTCTCTCTCTGCCTGTCTCGTTCTCTGTCTTGCTCTCTCTCTCTCTCTCTCTCTCTCTCTCTCTCCTCACTCATTCGCTCTCTCTCTCTCTCTCTCTCTCTCTCTCTCTCTCTCTCTCTGCCTATCTGGTTCTGTCTCTCTCTCTCTCTGCCTATCTGGTTCTGTCTCGTGCTCTCTCTCTCTGCCTGCCTGCCTCTCTGGTTCTGCCTCGTGCTCTCTCTGTCTTGTGCTCTCTCTCTCTCTCTCTGCCTATCTGGTTCTGTCTCATGCTCTCTCTCTCTGCCTGCCTGCCTGTCTGGTTCTGTCTCGTGCTCTCTCTGTCTCATGCTTTCTCTCTCTCTTTCTCTCCCTCGCTGTCTGGTTCTCTCTCTCTCTCTCTCTCTCTCTCTGCCTATCTGGTTCTGCCTCGTGCTCTCTCTGTCTTGTGCTCTCTCTCTCTCTGCCTGTAGGGTTCTGACTCTCTCTCTCTCTCAATCTCATTCTGTCTGGTTCTGTCTCCCTGCCTGTCTGATTCTGTCAGTCTGTCTGTCTGTCTCTCTCTCCCTGTCTTTCTCTCTATTCTCTTCTCTGCCCCGCTAGTGTCATGTGCTTTTGGTTTGTTTTGATTTCCTCATGTGCTCCTGTGTTTACCTGCCACGCCCCTCGTTTGTCTCCTGCCCCTTGTGGTCTAGTTTTTGATTCTCATTTGGCCCGTTTAGTTTTCCTTATTGTTTTCACCTGTGTTCTGCTCTGACTATTGGTCTTGTCCCTTGCCTCCTGTTCCCTAGTCATTGTCTCCACCTGTGTCATTATCTGTTCTTGTTATCATTGTCCTTGATTGCCTGTGCCTCGTTTGTATCCCTGTTTCTGTCTCGTCAACCACCTGGATCCTGTTGTGTTCTACCTATCGTGTCCCTGCTCTGTGATTGCCCCTGTGTATTTAAGTCCTGTGCTCCCCTTGTCCCGTGCTGCGTCATTTGTCTTCTTTTGCCAGAGTTGTCACTCTGTATCTGTCGGACCCTGTTAGTGTACCTGATCCCCGAAACCCTTGTATGTAAGTGTCTTTGTTTTACTGTGTTTAGTTCCTGTTTTCCCCATCGTGGGTTTGTTTTGTTTTCTAGCTCTGCTGAGCAGTGTAGTGTTTTTTTGTAGTTGTCTCAATAAATCCCTCACCAATCCCAGACCTTCCGCTTTGTGTGCTGCATTTGGGCTCTCTTGCACAAAACCGTGACAGAATGACGCAGCCTAAACAGAGCCCAGCAGCACACCTAGCACAGACAGCCGTGCCGGAGCCACGCTCGCTTCATGTTGGGTATATTGGAATGCCATCATCTCACTCCCATGCCAGCCTGGATCCTGAACTGTATCGTGGGACTCGCCTTGCTATGCGGGGCTCCCCTAGAATGGGGGGTCGCTTTCAGGCCCCTAGAGCTCCTCCAAGACCCCCACCTCTGGAGATTGACTGGTGGTCCTTCTCTGACACGGATGATGAGGATTACAACTGGGAGGAGGATTGGCTACCCACCAGGAGAAGGCGCCGTCGCAACGGGCGCCGCAAGAGCCGTCCTAAAACCATCCAGGAAGACTCTGATCCTGCCAGTCCGTCCGTTCAGCCCATGCCTGTCTGCCCGCCGCCCCAGCCCAAGCCTGTCTGCCCGCCGGCCCAGCCCAAGCCTGTCTGCCCGCCGGCCCAGCCCAAGCCTGTCTGCCCGCCGGCCCAGCCCAAGCCTGTCTGCCCGCCGGCCCAGCCCAAGCCTGTCTGCCCGCCGGCCCAGCCCAAGCCAGACTACTCGCCGTCCCAGCCCCAGCCCCAGCCTGTCTGCCCGCCGGTCCAGTCCCAGCCAGTGTGTTCGCCAATCCGACTCCAGTCTTTGTACTCACCTGAGCTGGCCGCCCTTCTGCAAGAGTTCAACGCTCTCAAACAGCCAGAGTTTGGCGGCCAACCTACTGCACTGGTCGATCCAGACGTCGCCGTGAGGCCAGCCCCCGACCCGGACGTCGCCGTGAGGCCAGCCCCCGACCCGGACGTCGGCGTGAGGCCAGCCCCCGACCCGGACATCGGCGTGAGGCCAGCCCCCGACCCGGACGTCGCCGCGAGGCCAGCCCCCGACCCGGACGTCGCCGCGAGGCCAGCCCCCGAGCCGGACGTCGCCGTGAGGCAAGCCCCCGAGCCGGACGTCGCCGTGAGGCCAGCCCCCGAGCCGGACGTCGGCGTGAGGACAGCCCTCGAGCCGGACGCCGCCAAGCCAGCCAACCCATCTGCTCTCGAGGGGCCTCCTGTTGCCGGTTCTGCCCTGCCAGTTGCCGGTTCTGCCCCGCCTGTTCCTGTTGCCGGTTCTGCCCTGCCAGTTGCCGGTTCTGCCCCGCCTGTTCCTGTTGCCGGTTCTGCCCTGCCAGTTGCCGGTTCTGCCCCGCCTGTTCCTGTTGCCGGTTCTGCCCTGCCAGTTGCCGGTTCTGCCCCGCCTGTTCCTGTTGCCGGTTCTGCCCCGCCAGTTGCCGGTTCTGCCCCGCCTGTTCCTGTTGACCTGTCTGTTGCCGGTTCAGCCTTGCCTGAATCCCGCTCAGTTCCCAAAGACCCAAAGCCACCAGAAGGTCCGCCCAACTTCAAGCCGCCTGCTGCGGATGCTTCGAGCGAGACCCCCACTTCGGATGGGACCTCCCACAACGTTGTTCCGGTCGAGACCCCCGATGCAGTTGGGACCCTCGAGTACATCACTCAGGCCAAGACCTTCGCTCCGGCCGGGACCCCCGGCGACATCGCTCCTGAGCACAGCTGTCCTGCTGAGGGTCAGTCCTGCTGTCCGTCTGAAGGTCAGTCCGGCTCTCCCACTGAAGGCCCACCTGACCCTGTTCCTGTTGGTGCTGGCCCCGCCCCTGGTCCCGATGGCTCCGCCCCCTGTCCTGATGGCTCCACCCCCGGTCCCGATGGCTACGCCCCTGGTCCCGATGGCTCCGCCCCCGTTGCTGATGACTCCGACCCCGATCCCACCGGCTCCGCCCGCGGTCCCGATGGCGCCGCCCCTGGTCCCGGTGGCCCCGCCCCTGGTCCCGATGGCTCCGCCCCCGATCCCACCGGCTCCGCCCGCGGTCCCGATGGCTCCGCCCCTGGTCCCGATGGCTCCGCCCCCTGTCCTGATGGCTCCACCCCCGGTCCCGATGGCTCCGCCCCAGCCCCAAAAGTGCCGCCCCCGATCCCGATGGCTCCGCCCCGGTCCCGACGGCTCCGCCCCCGGACCCGAAAGCGCCGCTCCCGATCCTGATGGCTCCGCCCCCAATCCTGACGGCGCCACCCCCGGTCCTAAAGGCTCCGCCCCTTATCCCGTTGGCGCCGCCCCTGATCCCGTTGCCGTTGCACCCAATCCAGATCCTGCTCCCACCTTCCCATCTTCATCTTTGTTCCAGTTTATCCTACCTCCAATGTCCCAACCTGCTATGCCCCCTATGTCCCAGTCTTCTCCCATTACTCACCAATGCCATAAGCCCCTCTTTATTCCTGTGCCCGTCACGATCCCCCTGACTCTGCCTGTCACTATCCCTGTGCCTGTCCCCGTCCGTGTCCTGGTGCCGACTCCTATGTCTGTCCCAATCCCAGTCCATGTTGATGTCCGTTCGACCCTTTTCCCTGCACCATTTTTTGTGAACATTTCTGTGACTGTACCTGTCCCCACCGTCATCTCTGTCCCCGTTCCTGTCACCGTCAACATCACTGTGCCTGTGAAAGTTCCTGTTTATGTTCCTGTCAATGTTCCCCAGTCCTGTGTTTTGCCTGATTCTCCATCTGCCCATCCCTGTGCCACTGCCTCAACCTGCCCCTCTGTCTCTACCTGTCCCACTGCCTCTGTCTCGACCTGTCCCTCTGCCTCTGTCTCAACCTGCCCCTCTGTCTCGACCTCTGCCTCTGTCTCAACCTGCCCCTCTGTCTCAACCTGCCCCTCTGTCTCTACCTGCCCCTCTGTCTCAACCTCTACCTCTGTCTCGACCTCTACCTCTGTCTCGACCTGTCCCTCTGTCTCGACCTCTACCTCTGTCTCCACCTGTCCCTCTGTCTCGACCTGTCACTCTACCTTTGTCTCGACCTGTCGCACCTCTGTCTCGACCCCTACCTCTTCCTGTGTCTTGACCAGTCCGTCTGCCTCTGTCTTTGCCCGTCCTTCAGCCTCTGCTTTGCCTTGTCCCTCCGCCGGCTCCCCCCTCCGCCCACCCGGTTTGGTGGTGCCTCTTTTTGGGACTTCTGGAGCCGTCCCTTGAGGGGGGGGTTCTGTCATGAACTCACTCCACTGGAATTGTTATGTTGCCATTGCTTTACTCTGGTTCTGTCTCAGACTCTCTATCTCGCTCTCTGTCTCTCTCTGCCTGTCTCGTTCTCTGTCTTGCTCTCTCTCTCTCTCTCTCTCTCTCTCTCTCTCTCTCTCTCTCCCTCTCTTTCTCTCTCTCTCTCTCTCTCTCTCTCTCTCTCTCTCTCTCTCTCTCTGCCTATCTGGTTCTGTCTCTCTCTCTCTCTGCCTATCTGGTTCTGTCTCTCTCTCTCTCTGCCTATCTGGTTCTGTCTCGTGCTCTCTCTCTCTGCCTGCCTGCCTCTCTGGTTCTGTCTCGTGCTCTCTCTGTCTCATGCTTTCTCTCTCTCTCTCTCCCTGCCTATCTGGTTCTGTCTCGTGCTCTCTCTCTCTACCTGCCTGCCTCTCTGGTTCTATCTCGTGCTCTCTCTGTCTCGTGCTTTCTCTCTCTCTCTCTCTCTCCCTGCCTGTCTGGTTCTCTCTCTCTCTCTCTCTCTCTCTCTCTGCCTATCTGGTTCTGCCTCGTGCTCTCTCTGTCTTGTGCTCTCTCTCTCTCTGCCTGTAGGGTTCTGACTCTCTCTCTCTCTCAATCTCATTCTGTCTGGTTCTGTCTCCCTGCCTGTCTGATTCTGTCAGTCTGTCTGTCTGTCTCTCTCTCCCTGTCTTTCTCTCTATTCTCTTCTCTGCCCCGCTAGTGTCATGTGCTTTTGGTTTGTTTTGATTTCCTCATGTGCTCCTGTGTTTACCTGCCACGCCCCTCGTTTGTCTCCTGCCCCTTGTGGTCTAGTTTTTGATTCTCATTTGGCCCGTTTAGTTTTCCTTATTGTTTTCACCTGTGTTCTGTTCTGACTATTGGTCTTGTCCCTTGCCTCCTGTTCCCTAGTCATTGTCTCCACCTGTGTCATTATCTGTTCTTGTTATCATTGTCCTTGATTGCCTGTGCCTCGTTTGTATCCCTGTTTCTGTCTCGTCAACCACCTGGATCCTGTTGTGTTCTACCTATCGTGTCCCTGCTCTGTGATTGCCCCTGTGTATTTAAGTCCTGTGCTCCCCTTGTCCCGTGCTGCGTCATTTGTCTTCTTTTGCCAGAGTTGTCACTCTGTATCTGTCGGACCCTGTTAGTGTACCTGATCCCCGAAACCCTTGTATGTAAGTGTCTTTGTTTTACTGTCTTTAGTTCCTGTTTTCCCCATCGTGGGTTTGTTTTGTTTTCTAGCTCTGCTGAGCAGTGTAGTGTTTTTTTGTAGTTGTCTCAATAAATCCCTCACCAATCCCAGACCTTCCGCTTTGTGTGCTGCATTTGGGCTCTCTTGCACAAAACCGTGACATCGAGTTTAGTTCGGCCTCAAGTTGAGTTAACTTACAAACTTGTGCCAGCTGGGAAACTTACCTTTTTACGTTTAACTGTCTTGTAATGTTTTACTGTGTAGATGGTTTAGGCTTTAATGACCTTTAAATGGACGGATAGATCGCTCGATCCCTCTGAAGGTATGCTGAGTGTGTTGTGTGTATTCTAGCAGGCAGTCAGCCGTGGTCACTGGATGATGATGCTAACGCTACAATGCAACAATGCCAAGCTTCCTTTGTGGAACTGCTTAACGACTTAGTCCATGGTGATGTTCGTCTTGGTCATCTGAAGACCACTTTGAAACACCGAGAGAACTTCAAAAGGCTTTATGCTCAGTGTAAGTGGTTCCTGTCCCTAGAAATGTCATATTTCTAAAGTGAAAATAGTTTTTTTTCCCCCCTGAGAATTGTTCAAAGTTTTCTTTATCTTTCAGGTAAAAGAATTTTAAAGGACAAAGTCATCTCTCTTGATCCAGAGAAGCTTTTAGTTCTTAGGAAGGACGACCTAGGGATCTTTGAAGATCACAGAGCACACATGGATACTCTGATCAAAATGATGGGGAAGATCTCAGAAGTCATTGTTGGTAAGCCATTACGACTAACAAACAGCAGTGTTGGAGTGGTACTACGTATACCATTTCTGGAAATAAGCTCATTTTACACTTCTACTTCAGTTAAATAATTGAATTTTATTCTGTTCTTTCAGCCATTCTCTTAGTCTGTTGATGCTACATCTAGTTACAAGCTAGAATTTCTTGTTGAATGTTTCTCCAAAGCCCCTTTGGGCCGACCCATTGATCCTACAGCCCATTAGTTCGTCATCTCTTTGATCCGATAAAATGAAACCCATTCTTTCGATAGGTCAATGTTAAAATCAAAGACTATTTTACTAGATCTCCTTTACTTTAGTTATGAACACTGAAAGCTGAGGTTTAGGAGTTGTTTTGATCTGGGCACATTTTCGCATGAACAGCACATGCATAAATCTGTGTCAAAAATACAAGTGTATAAAGTAGGCCACAACTCGGTAAGTGTGCTCTGCTAAAATATGGATACCTTGTTGCTCAATTATGCACAAACTATTGTTGTTGTTAGGCTAATAATAACAGCCTACTAATAATAAGAAAGAGAAGAGAAAGTGCTATTACAGTCGGCAGGAGGTACCAGCAAACTGCTGGCTGGACTCACAAGATTCAATTATGTATGATAGCTGGGAGGTAAAATTTGCACTGCCAGACTCAAAGAATGGTTGGGAGTACAGGAGAAAGGTAAAACTCAATCGTTTTACTGAAGGGGAGGTGTAAAATGACATTATTTCCAGAAATGGTACAGTATGCAACATGCTACTGATGGTGGCCAGTTCAGTAATGTCACTGTATTTTGCCAATATCTTGACAGCACCAGAGATGGAAAACCTTGAGCAGTGCCACAAAGCTGATCTGGACAACATACTTCTCAATGAGCTTGTGTCCGTTCATACATTCAGTTCTGATGACCAGGAAAAAATTACATTCAGTTCTGTTTTATGGTACGACACCGAATTCGAGATTTTGGAGATGGCCAGGAAGATGCACGAGGTGCGAGGTAGCAGTCTCCTCCTGAGCTACTGGGAAGAGGAGAGCAAGTCTTTTGTATCCTGGGCTGCCGGTGACAGGCCCGTGTCTCTCAGCCTGTTGCGTGTTAAAGAAGAGGTCTGGGAACCCTGTTGGCATGACTACCTACAGCTGGGGGAGGCGATGGCAGATGCATCTGTGACCTTCAAGCAGCTGGATATGACCTTGAAGAGGGCAGGTGACCAGGGCAGCGGTGTCCAGATCAATACGGAACTTATCCTTCTGGAGAACATCCTGAAAGATCACAGAGGTCTGACGCCAGGATGGGCTGACCAGAGACGGCAGCAGGTAAAATCGTGGCTACTGTATAATCAACACTGTCAACATAACTATACATAGTCTGTAGTGGTAGGTGGTTGTTCTGAACTTATTTTTGTATTATTTATTTTAAAATGTGTGCAATATTTCACTTCTTAATTTTGCAATGTATGCAATACTTTTTTAAGGAACATCAAAACTATCAAGGGACACAATATGGCAATTATCCTTATGACTAATCTCATATATTTTGCATTTGTTTTAGATGTTGTTAAATAGCTACGTTTCAAACTTCTTACTTTAGATACAGCAGTATGGGCAGCTCCATGAGGCGTCGGAATCCGCATGTGTCATTCTGAAGATCCGAGATAAGCTCGAGTTGACAGGAGACTTTCAAAAAATCCACTGTCTTACTCAGATGGTAAGTGGAGAGTTTAGTACTAGCATCAATGGCCATATCAATATGCTGTTATGAGTGTATTGCTATCAAGAGTATTTCAGTCACAGAAGACGGTTGTAGTTGTTACCAATTCATTTTTTTAATGTTTTTGGTATCATAGGTTTCTCAGCAAAAAGTTTAACCAAATACGCTTTGTTTATATGCAGAGAACAGCCCATTTTCAACAGAGGCCACTGTCAACAATGAGCGATGAGCTCATCAAAGCGAAAGACCTATTGACACAAGTCACCCCCCAGCACACTGCCAGTCTCCAAGCACTCCTGGGAAGCTATGACCTGGTCACATGGGTCAAAAGCAATCTCAAAAGTAAGTGATCTTTAATCATATTCATATCATGTGAGTCGATATGAATGGAGTCTATGAAAAAAAATGCATGCATTTTATCACACTTCAGTTAAAAGCATGGATTGTAATTCTGTATTTTGGCAGACTTGAGTGATGTGAAGGTCTTTGTGGACTTGGCTTCGATTTCTGCTGGGGAGAACGACACAGAGATTGACAGAGTGGCCAACTTCCATGATGCCGTCATGGGCTACAGTCCCCTGCTGTACTCC
The DNA here is from genome assembly GCF_034702125.1 of Engraulis encrasicolus. NCBI lineage: Eukaryota > Metazoa > Chordata > Actinopteri > Clupeiformes > Engraulidae > Engraulis > Engraulis encrasicolus. Next base: position 13,606,395 of record NC_085873.1, read on the forward strand.
CTGGATACCAGCGCAGGGTTCGACCACTTCATGGGCTGTGTCCAACAGCTTTGGGATACACTGAATCGAGATGACAAACTCCCAGATAAACTGGTAACTGTTAACCCATTGATGCTGGATAAAGTATACGTAACATTGACCCAGTTGCCTTAAGCTACATGGACATAGCATTCAGGCTCATGAGATTCAACATTTGTATTAAAATGTCTGTATGTTCAAGCTGAATGAAGACAAGATGAGTGTCATAGCTTTTAAGTACAACTTATTTCATGTTTTATGTGCGTCAGAGACTGATATATTTAGTTTTTATAGGATGAGGGCACCTTTTCCCATAAAAGGCTTAGGCATTTCGCAGACGATTTTGCAGGTGCCTTAGGTATCAATGGGTTAAAGGAAGAATGCCAATATAAGGACCCAAGACATGCATCATAACTTGAGTAGGGTAGAGTCGAGTTCCCCTGTCTATCCCGACTGAAAGCCTACACATAATACAGGATAAACATATATTGCACACAAGATCATAATATTATTAAGTTATTTAACAATAATTACATTACATTACACAGCACTGACACTTTTATCCAGAGCGATTTACAGCTATATACAAGGTATTGGTTACAGTCCCTGGAGCAATGTGAGGTTAGGACTCTTGCTCAAGGGTACTTCAGCCATGGATGGAGGTGTAGAGAGAGGCAAGGGTAGAATTCGAACCTGCAACCATGTGATCTTAAGACCACCTCCCTAACCATTAGGCCATGGCTGCCCCATATTATATAATCTATTAAAGTGTTTATGTGATATTTTTTGGTCTTTTTTGTCTTTAGCGTCATTCTAACACCTGGCTGGAATGGTTGAAGGGGCTGAAAGAGACCCATGGTTCTGTGGAGCAGTCTTCTCTGTCTCTGGCTGCAGACATCAACACTCACGGCGTATACCAGGTCCAGAGACTGCAGGGACAAAATGACAAGGTAGATGACTTAGTTTGACAAGGTGGATGACTTTGTTTGGGTGCGTTCCAATATGCTACCTTGCATCCTCCACTTGTGCTTGTGGCCTCGCCCCGCCTTCTGGCCCTTCCTCCGTGGAGAACGCAATAAAGTTTCCCCGCTGTCAGCCTAGCCAAAACAATTTTTGGGGGACTATTCTTCATTCACCATCCAGTTTGCAAATGAGAAAATGACTTTACAATTGAACTTTTGCGAGATATTGAAATATAATGCTGTTGTCAGTGATGTCATCATGACGTATTACTTCCTGGTATGAGGCCACAAGCACAAGTGGAGGACGCAAGGTCACATATTGGAACGCACCCTTTGACTTGAGCCATTTGCTCATCTTGGGTTCATATTCCGGTGGCAATCTCCATTTTAGCCTTTCTCTCGCCCTGACCTAGTTCCGGCAGCTTTGCAAGCTCATACTACAGATCTAGGAGAGTGTGCGTTGGCTCCACCTTCCAATGGCATGGCTTTATATATCCTTTGTCCATCCTTGCCACCAACAAAATCCTTCAAAACGTTTCTGCTTATCTCTAAATAATCAAATAATCAATGTTGTGTACAATCACTCCTGTGAAACTTCAATGCAAGCTGCCATAAACAATAAATGCTTCCACGATTTTCTGGGCGGATACATTGAGGAGTCCAGACCTCTGTGTAGTGTAGTTCTGCACAGTTCCGCCAGGGTGCTCTGCGAGTTATACACACATACTGTAGGTCTGGTGAGAACCAGGCCATCTCCATTTCACAATGTTGAGGTAACAAGGTGACAAGATAAATGCCAGGAGCATAATGTATCGACAAGGCATGCTGTTGTTGTGCTTTTGCTTGAATGTGGCAGAGTCACTGTGGACTGTTACATTCATTACATTGATTGTTACTTAAAATGATCTGCCTATGCAAGGTAGGTAAATGATGAGAGCAGGTGGGAGACGTGACGCCTTGTTTTTTAGTACCATTAGTTAAAAACCTACAAAACTGTTATTTTTCCTCTTAAAAACAAATGTCAATGAAAGAATATGTGGTACATTATGTTTCATATTAGTCTTAGATGATAAGAAACATTTTTGTTAAGATTTATGTAAAGGTTTATATGCCTGCGGTGTGACTGTAACATTAATGAAACCTGGGATATAATATATATATATATATATATATATATATATATATATATATATATATATATATTATATATAAATTAACCAACAGCATTTTGATTAATGTATGAAGCATTTGGCATGATTGCATAAATATTAACTTTATATTAAGATATGTGAATGTGAAAAAAACTCAAGACAGTAATATTAACTACAAGTTCAATTTCGTAACACAAATTGCGTCCTGTGGTGTGACATGTATGTCAATGTTTGTGAACGGGCAGCTGCAAGGCCAACTACAAGGGTCTTAAAGACTGGCTCCTAACCAGTCAGTACCTCAGTTATTGGAGAGTGCTGTGGAAGTTTAAGGTGACTATAACCTCTTAATATGTATTCATATTGCAATGTTTCTGTCACACATGCTTAGGTTCATTTTATGGTGTGCTGTGGTGTGACTGCTCCTATAGAAGGAAAAAAAGGGGTTTTATAAATGAAAACACATATTAAGATTAAGCACAATATCATTATCAAGTTAGCATGAGCTCAGATGTCAGTCATGTATACAAAAGGATTAAAATGGCCATAATGCAGTGAATTTCCTGTGGTGTGACTTCATTTTCCTGCGGTGTGACATGCCTATGCAATGGGTTGATGCAGGATACATTTTTCCAAAAAAGGCAAAAAATAAGGCGAAATTCCATGAACCACTAAGTGCTTTATTTTTTTCTATTTTTTGCCAATTTTTTTCCATCATTATTTTCAGGATTTTGATTTTTTTGTTTTTTTTTTGCGTTACGCCCTTAAACGTCAACCACCCGGGCGTAGAGTGTAATGTGAATGCTGCATAGTTTCTGTTTAGTGAATTTGATGCTTCAACTCATATTGCACTCTTACAATACTGTGTGGCATTATCTTTTATGTTCCAGTGGAATCTGCAAAGCATGCTTGCTGTGAGAGTGAGGAAGGATGCTGTGGCCAAGACGTATGGACTCAATGAGCTGCTGGAGTTACAAAACAAACTGATGCTGATGTCCTCAAAGGGAGATCATGGCAAGGAGCAGGTCAACAGGTTCACTCAGGTTAGCTGGCTTAAATTCTGTCACAACTCACAAATTAATTGGTTCACTCAGGGAAGTTGTCCTAAATCGTCTTCTAATTCACAAAATATTTTATTCACAACCAGGGATGTACTGAATCAAGATTTGATTTCGGATTTGACTGAATTTGGCCTTGTTGACAGGGTTCGGTTTCAGTGATCGGAGTAGGATTCAGTGTTCAGTTGGGTACATCCCTATTCGTAACATGTGTACCCTTGTCATAGAGCAATTCAACAGGTTCACTGAAGTTAGGTGGCCTCAGTCTAATCACACCTCACTAAACGTGATATTTGTGTGATGTGCTCCTTTACACCTTTAGATCTGAAGGTTTGGTAATTCATATTAACTGTATACTGACTCTATTCATTGACAGGTTTTTGAAGGGGTTCAGAGACTGGCTGAAAACCTCCTGCAGCTACAGTCTGTTGGCAATATGCTGTTCCGGGATTGGGAGGCCACAGTCCATTGTAGCGGAAAGGAGCCCTGCATTGAAGTCCGTGTCCATCTGCTGCAGAAGATTGTCCTATACAAAGGAGAGGTGACTGAATGCCTGTCCGATCTCTGCCATTCCATGGAGGCTTGTTCGAAAGACTGGTGTGCCTATTTATCTGAGACACGGTCACAGTTTCCCTCTGTGAACCACTACTCCTCAGAACAGTTGGTCTACTTGAGCAAATCAATCCACGACATCTGTACCAAATGTGTCTCTGTACCACAGCAGGTCTGGCATCTATTAGCCCCTGTTAAATTAGGCTGTACGTTAAGCGATGTAAAGCGAGCGTTCAAGATGGCAACAGCTGTAGAAAACACCAATTCAGACGTTGACTGTGCTGATGTACAAAACTCTGACATGATTAGTGAGGATGGCAGTGAAGACGGCAGAGCTGATCTTTCTGATGATGATGAAGAGGATGTAGAGTACACCACAGATGAGGGAGAGGAATGGACGGAAGAACTGGCCAGTAGGCTCTCACTTCAAAATGACGACGATAACACGATGGACATGGAATCTCCTGAGAGGTTAGATGGTCTTTGGCAGAGTTTCAGAGATGACATGGCGAGGTATCTGAAGGGTCAAATAGACCTGAGAACCCTGGCAAGCTTCCTGACTTTCCTCTCCCAACTGAATGAACACCACATCAAGAGAAATCTTCCCCCTGGTTACCAGGAAGGAAGACCTAACCTTGTGCTTTGCCCAGCAACAGAGGTGCTTAGAACTGCCCTGTCTGTTTACATGGAAAGCCCAGACCAGGCCCTTCCATCTACTGACGAGGTCCTAATATGCCAGGAAGACACCACTGAAGAGCAAGTTGAGATATTTCTGCGACGGTGCCTCACTAGGTGTGTTGCCATGGATCACCAGAAGATCTACACTCTGGTTAATCCAGACCTCCTGACGTACGACGTGAGTGTGGGCCTGGGGGAGCGCTTTGAGGCCCTCGACAAGAAAGCAGGTCCTCACTACCGTCTGGTGATGGTGTGTCCGGTGACCCACCAGGGCCGATATGTTCCGTCTTTCTTCAGCAACTACAAAGTGTTGCAGGCAGGAATAAACTCCACAGCTGAGAAAGCAAGAAAGTACATCTCTCATCACTTCAGCATTCCCTCACAGCACCGTCCCAAAGGCATCTACCCTGAAAACCTGTCAGTTTGGCTAATATCATCTGAACGGCCTGCTGTTGGTGAGCATATTTTAAATACTTCTTTGACATGTTACCGGGTTTGGGGAGTGACAGATGCTGCTAATTGTAAATAATGCAATTAAATAATCTGAATCTGAAGTATGGTGGCCACAATTGCTATGGACATTTTTATTTCTACCAGTGTCCTTAGTAATTTACTGTATAATATTAACCTTGATAACAAATGTAGAGCAATTTTGTCATAATTCAGTTTGTGATGCATCTGTTCTGTACATTAATTAATATAGTTTCAATATACAGTGTAATGTATAGTAGTAACATGTATGTCATCTCACAGGGAAGTCTCTCTACATCACACGTTTATTTGAGAGATTCCAGACGTATCTCCCGAGTGCTCAGTACATAAGAATCACTCTTATCGAGCCACGAGTTGATATGAATGCATTTCTAAAGACATTAACTGAAAAGCTGAATCACTTGAGAGAGCAAGACCCTGTTCTTTTGCACATTGACACCGCAGCAGTACGTACAATTAAATGTTATTTCCAATCATCTCCAAAGCTTTATTGTTCTATTCCTTTGGCAATCATGTCAGTATTTACATACATTTATGTTGGACACTTATATTGATGTTCTGGTAGGTTCGATTTGGGATAGAAGAGTTCTTGTTCCAGTTCCTGATACTGGGAAGTTTGAGTGACAGAGAGGGAACTCTTTGGAGAAGGAATGTGTTGCATCTGCTGTCCATAGAGGTTCTGCAACCTCTCTCGGTCTTCCAAGTGCAGCCAAAAGAGGTACCCCTTCGGCCTGATGTACTTTCATATATTTTTGTTGAGTTCATAGAACTTAATAGACAACAATGTGTATTAATGCTTAATTGATTTGAGAATATCGTTGTTTTTTTTGGCTCAACAGACAGGGCTTCTTTGCACATTGCCCACCATCCATTGTAGACCACCAAAAGAAGTCAAAGATCTCCAGCTGAAAATTAACAACAAGCAGATTCCGAGAACTTTGGATCCTTTAATGGATGACCAAGAGTTTCGAGGTGAAGGGATTCAAAGACCATACCAATATCTGAGACAATTCAACCGAAACGCAAACTTGGATCGATTTAAGTATGTGGAGGGGAGTGTAGAGGGAAATCATGTAGACTGCCTTCACCATCTTCTGGCCAACTGTGGCTTAAGGGAGCCATCCTGGGCTGAGCTGAAGCACTTCACTTGGTTCCTGAATCTACAGCTTAAAGACTGTGAGCATTCCATCTTCTGTGATGCAGACTTTTTTGCAGAACACTTGCCTGGATTCAAAACCTTCATTGTGAAATTCATGATCCAAATGTCCAAAGATTTCGCCTCACCATCCATGAACATATCGGACCAGAGTCCGTCTCTCCTTAGCGATGAGGAAAATGAAGACGACATTCTGGCTCGTCTGACAATCCGGAAGAGATGGGAGACCGAGCCCCACCCTTACATTTTCTTCAACGCGGACCACATGTCCATGACCTTCCTGGGGTTTAATGTGACAAAACACCCAAGGAGCAGCATGCTCAATGCCGTCGACCCAGTGACCAGGAGTGTCTTAGTGGGAAATGTGATGTCTCCAGAGCTGTTTGTAGGTCTGGAACGTCAGCGCATCTCTCTGCAAGAAGATTTTGACAGCTTGCCGAGAGAAACCAAGATCAAGAAACTTTCCTTTGTTGTCGGTTCAAACATGAGCAGGATTGAAGATCCAGACCCATCCTATGAACTCACAGCCGACAATGTGAAGAAGATGCTGGCAATCCACATGAGGTTCCGTTGCGGAATCCCCGTGATTATCATGGGGGAAACTGGCTGTGGCAAGACCCGGCTTGTGCGCTTCCTATGTGATCTCCAGAGAGAAGGTAGAGACGTCCAGAACATGAAGCTGGTCAAAGTCCACGGTGGCACCACTGCTGACATCATCTACAGGAAGGTGAGAGAGGCGGAACGTCTGGCAGAGGAAAATCAAAGGAAGTACAAGTTGGACACGGTTTTGTTTTTTGATGAGGCTAATACAACGGAAGCCATCTTTGCCATCAAAGAAGTGCTCTGTGACAGGGCGATCAGAGGGGTCCCTTTGAAAGCCAACTCTGGCCTGAAAATTATAGCTGCCTGCAACCCCTACAGAAGACATTCCCCAGACATGGTAACCCGGCTGGAGCGCGCTGGCCTGGGATACAGAGTTACGGCAGGGGACACGGAGGACAGGCTTGGCAAAGTGCCTTTACGTCAGCTGGTTTACAGGGTCCACCCCCTGCCTCCAAGCTTGATACCCCTCGTGTGGGACTTTGGGCAGTTGAGCAATGAAGCCGAGCTCTCTTACATTATGCAGATAGTTAGGAAGCAGTCAGAAGACAACCACTTTCCAAGGATTTGCCAGGAAATAATAGCAAATGTGTTGGCAGTCTCGCAGAGATACATGCGCAGTCGGGAGAATGAATGCAGTTTTGTCAGCTTAAGGGATGTAGAAAGGTCCATGAGGGTGCTGGTCTGGTTTTACAATCACAAAGACCAAATGTTTCACCACTGTTCAGAAGTCAACACTGGTCTGCTGATTCTGAAATGTCTCGTGCTTGCTGTGGGAGTTTGCTATTATCCATCCCTTGAATCAAAAGCGGAGTACCTGAAAACCATTAGCAAATACTTTCCAGAACCACTCAACAACCAACATGCCATTGAGAAGGAGATCATTGACTGTCAGGATCTGTTTCTGGACAAGATAAAGACAAGAGAAACTATTGCCAAAAACAATGCTTTGAAAGAAAATGTGTTTCTCATGGTAGTCTGCATTGAATTGAGAATTCCACTATTTCTTGTTGGCAAACCAGGAAGTTCAAAATCTCTGGCAAAAACTGTGGTTGCCGATGCCATGCAGGGCCAGAATTCACAGTGCGAGTTCTTCCAGCAACTTAAAGAGGTGCACATGGTCTCTTTCCAGTGTAGTCCCCATTCAAGCCCAGAGGGAATAATTGGAACTTTCCGGAATTGTGCTCGTTTCCAGAAGGAAAAGGACACGGACAGGTACGTGTCGGTGGTGGTGCTAGACGAGATCGGCCTGGCCGAGGACTCTCCACAGATGCCCCTCAAGACGCTGCACCCTCTGCTGGAGGACGGCTGTATCGACAGCGACGAGTCCGACCCGTACATGAAGGTGGGGTTTGTGGGCATCTCCAACTGGGCCCTTGATCCGGCGAAAATGAACAGGGGCATTTTTGTGTCCCGCTGGGACCCAAGCAATAGAGAGCTAGAGGAGACAGCTCAAGGCATTTGCTCATCATCAAACCCCATTTTGCTGAAAATCAAGCACCTCTTCCCAGAGCTAGCAAAGGCATTTTTGAAAATTTGTTCCCAAAGCCAGTTCTTTGGATTAAGGGACTATTACAGCCTCGTGAAGATGATTTTCGCCATTGTGAGAGCATCAGATAGGGAACCCAGCGACAGTGAATTGGCAGAAGCCATATTGCGCAACTTCAGTGGACAGTGTGACGATTTTGAACCACTCACCTACTTCCAGAGTGTCTTCCAAAACTTCAAAGAGATACCTCAGCCTACAACACTGGCTATGGTTGAACAGAATCTTGCTTGCCGCAACAGCGAGTGTCGCTATTTGCTTATACTCACCACCAATAATGCAGCCCTTCATATCCTTGAGCAGCACATCTTCTCCAAGGGCAAGTACGCCACCCCAGAAATCGTCTTTGGCTCAGGATTCCCTAAAGATCAAGAGTACGCTCAAATCTGCCGCAACGTCAGCCGTGTGAAGACGTGCATGGAGACCGGCCGCACGGTCATTCTCCTGAACCTCCAGAACCTGTACGAGAGTCTCTATGATGCTCTAAATCAGTACTATGTCTACCTGAGTGGGCAGCAGTACGTGGACCTGGGACTTGGCTCGCACCGGGTGAAGTGCAGAGTTCACAAGGACTTCAGACTTGTAGTCGTGGAAGACCAAGAGAAAGTTTACAAGCAGTTCCCAGTGCCTCTGATTAACAGACTGGAAAAGCACAGGGTGAACAGGAGCACCGATCTTACACCGTGGCAGCTGAGGGTCCTGGGGAAGCTAATGGAATGGATTGAGGAATTTTGCAAACACTCTGAGGAGTTCAAACCAGCAGATGTCTTTGTTGGTTTCCATAACGATGCTTGTGCAAGTGCCCTGCTGCAAGCCTTGGAAATGAGAGACAGGATGAGGTGTTTCTTTGGTCAGAATGTTGCTGCAGACTCCCCAGACAGTGATCCAAAGCAACCGGCCATCGAAGACGAGACCATGTCTCAAACTACGAGGGAAGAACTTGAACCATTTGAAGCTGTTGGCAACAGTGAACATGAGCTGATACAAAGCACTGACCAGGCAGTTGAAGAGATGCTGAGTCTTCCAGATCAGAGAGAAACTCCCCAAGGAGGTTCTGAAAGCCAAGAAAGAGAAGACGTGGATGTGCAAATGGTTGCAGACAAAGATCATGGTTCTGATGGTAAAAAGTCGGTAGATCCCTCTATAGAGCAAAACCTTGGTGAAGACGTTCAGATGGACATGAATGTGTCAACGCCAGAGGATGAACCCTCTGAAATGTCAAGTGAGAGAATGGAGGAAGAGGTCTTTGGTTGTGCCAAGATGCTCTTGATGAACTGTGCCACCCCTGACTCCGTGTTGAGACTAAAGTACGCAAGGCTTGGGAATCAAGAGAAAGGGGAACTTCAGAAGATGTACTTCCATGATCAACACCATCGCTCCTTGAGGGATTTCATCAACACCCATCTGGACCAGGATGACAACCACTGTGGATTTGTAGAGGTATGCTCTTGCAGTTGATGAATTACTACAGCTATTTCACATTACAAATACTTAACCAATATTTAGTGACCGTTAATCCATGTCACATTAAGAACATGGATGCATGAGTGGATGTATTTGATGTAAGTCTCACATATTATTTGCAATAACAACATGCATGTCTTCCTGTCTGTGCAGATAACTACATTCTCTAGTTTGCTCACCAAAGCTGATGTGCGCACAGTTGCCCAGGGACTGGGCCTGTCCACTGAAAGAATGCTTCTGCTCTCACTTCATCAGTTTGACACAGAAACCTCTTTCTGCAGCAGAATTCGGTACTACATTGTCATGACTTTCAACTTCGTATTAAATTATCTACATTACATTGAAGTCTCAATAATAAGTCTAGACTAAACTGTGGAAAGATTTGCTACTAACATCCTTGTATCATAGGTATTGAGAAGAGTTTTTGTGGTTTCAGGCACTTCCTCCAAAATGGCCTTCAGGGTCTCCATGTCTTGCTGGTTCAGATGGACACTGAAGAAACCAAATGTAGTGAGGAACTCATCGCATCAGCAAAGTAGGATTGATTGATTTTCTTCAATCATAAATCAATGAGTTGTTCTTTTCCCCCAACATCATGATTTGTAAGTAAGTTCTTCAACCTAATATAAAAGTGTCGATTATTATAGTGTATGTTATTGTTTTTATTACAGGTACTGCACCATGAATGAACTGAATTCTGTTGCATTGCATGAGTCCCGTTGCCTGGTGATCTTCATCACTAAGTTGTCAAGAATGACAGCTGGTCCTCAGTACATTGGTTTCCAAGGCGGTGAGTACTGCAAAAACACCACAGTGTAACATCTTCTTATGTATGTACATGTACAATATGTACAGTATGTAAGTATGTACTTATGTTGTTTGCATGTATGTGGGTAGTTGACATTTAAGTAAATGTCAATTAAAAAAAAAAAACCGTTTTTCCAATTCCTGAAAAAAATGATGGAAAAAATAGAAAAAGAAAAATAGAAAAAAATAAAGCACTGAGTGGTCCGTGGAATTTAGCCTTATTTTTGCCATTTTTGGGAAAATGTGTCCTGCATCAACACATTTCATAGGCATGTCACACCGCAGGAAAATGAAGTCACACCACAGGAAATTCACTGTATAATGGCCATTTTAATCCTTTTGTACACATGACTGACATCTGAGCTCATGCTAACTTGATAACGATATTGTGTTTAATCTTAATATGTGTTTTCATTTATATAAAAAACGTTTTTTCTCCTTCTATAAGAGCAGTCACACCATAAAATGAACCTAAGCATTGCGTGACAGAAACATTGCAATATGAAGACATATTAAGATGTTAATAGTCACCATAAACTTCCACAGCACTCTCCAATAACTGAGGTACTGACTGGTTAGGAGTAGGGATGGGCATATAATTAACCGATTAACCGATGATTGATCATTAAACCTTTAGTCGAAGAAATAAATTTTCGCAGACGAACCGTTAAACAAAAAAAACCCTAAAAACTTGAATGTAGGTCATTAGTGCACGTCCTCAATGCAATGTATTTCGCTGTTACACCTACCCAATTTGGGCAGCAGGGGGCAATATCTCACCATCACCGTACCCTGGCTTGACTTGTTTGTTACATGTGAGCTTCCATAGAGCGGGCTTTGCCTAACCATGAAGAGGTCTCGGCGAAGTGTGGCGTGGGACCATTTTCGGTTAGAAAATGACAAAGTTTACTGTAATTACTGCAATGTGAATACAGTTAATCGACAACGACCATGATGTATCACTTGAACATCGCGCATCCAAGCCTTGTAAAAGACAGCGGTGAATCATCTCAACCTAGCCTCGCCTCGATGTCTGCACCGTTATGTGTCTTCGTTGTTGGCTCGCAACTTGAAGCCTCCCTCGTTTGCGCATTGCTCACCAATTCAGGTTTAACTTTTCTTGTTAATTACTTGACACAGTTGTGTTGTTAATAAAAACAAGTCCTCGAAGAAAAACATGATGTTTTTGATGTATTTTTGTTATACAAGAGTATAGGGCATGGTGGGCCTAAATGTGGGCTGTTTTTAATATAAAAATATTAATGGTTAACCGATTATTAATCATTAATTCTCCCGACGATCGACGAAGTCATTTTCACCGTATGCCCATCCCTAGTTAGGAGCCAGTCTTTAAGACCCTTGCAGCTGCCCATTCACAAACATTGACATACATGTCACCCCACAGGACGCAATTTGTGTTACGAAATTGAACTTGTAGTTAATATTACTGTCTTGAGTTTTTTTCACATTCACATTCACATATCTTAATATAAAGTTAATATTTATGCAATCATGCCAAATGCTTCATACATTATTCAAAATGTTGTTGGGTAATTTATAAATATATTTTATACCAGGTTTCATTAATGCTACAGTCACACCGCAGGATATTTGACATAATTATAAACCTTTACATCTTAACAAAAACAGTTTTGTAGGTTTTTAACCAATGTAACGAAAAAACAAGGCGTCACGAACGAAATAAGCAAAACAGCATGAAGGAATAACAGTAGGCTAACGGAAATACCGACGTGACCTGAAATCAAGCGGGCGGAATTGGGAGCCTTTCGCCGGCGAATTGTGCTGAAACTAGATTTTGGACATGCTGGGCGTTATCTCCAAATTACGATAGAAAGGGCCACCAATGTAAGCTAATATTGCTCATTACCTCATCTACACAGTTGTCGCTATCCAAAAATATACGATACCATAATCAAATAGTATTTGAAATAGTGACATTTTCACAGTGAAGTGATCAGTGAAGTGGGCGGAATTTGGCGACCTTACTTGTTTTAAAAGTGTTTGCAAGAACAGCATACCTGTTAGCTACAAAAAACTGCAAAATTGCCTGATTTTAAGTGACAGGTCAGACAGTAGGCCTACACCATGCTTTTCCATTTAACAGTCCCTGCGCGAGGCCAAAATCCCCTCACACAGGGCATGTTTTAAAAGGAGCGTGTGCAGCGTAAAAAATGAAATATGAGTTTCTCCTTGTTGTTTTGCCGCTGAAGTTGTCTGGGGCTGATGCAAAACTTCATGCTGGTTCAGTTTGTAATCAGGTAAATTCGCACGATTGTCTGTGCGATTGCCATGAACATCGACTGTATGACTATGACCTGATGCTCCGATGCAAAGATGCACACCCACGAAATGGATAGGGTTGGATTTAGATTGTAGTTCTCAATTTAAAATAAATTCCCGGGAACTTCAACTGGATAATGAGGTAGGCTCGGTGGTCGTTTGAGATTTTTAAACATTTCGTTCAGTGTTTATAAATTAGGAACCGAAAATGGCACCGTCAGGAACCGGCATTGAAACGTAGGTTCTGGAACCGGAACCGAAACCGAAAAATTCTGATCGGTACTCAGCCCTACCCATGTATGCATGTATTTATTTATGTATTTGTTTATGTGTTTACTATTCTAAACAACAAATGTGTTTTCTCTTATATTCTTTTGTGCTTTAGGTGTGTGGTATTCTGTCCATATTGATGATCTCAGAGACACAGAGGATATGAGTTTGGATCTCTCTGCTTTGTGTGGAAACACGATGAGTGCCCTGATGTCCCAATCAGTTCCCAGTCCAGGTAACCCCAAAAAAAAAGAGTGCTCGAAGTCAAGGTCAGACTTAACACAAATGCTGGGTAAAAAGAGAGTTCCCAGTTCAGGCAGGACTTAACCCAAATGCTGGGTAGAAAGAGAGTTCCTTTCATTGTGTTTGCAGTACAGTAGGACTTCAGTGTTGTGACACCAAAGCACTGTTCCCAGTCCAGGTAGGACTTAAGTGATTTAATATCAAAGCAGTACTGTAATCCTCCTAGTGGGCATTTATATCTTGAACTACTGATGACCTGAATTCCTACCGCTAGGAATCACTTTTGTTCTAGGGTTACTTCTTTAAGCAACTCTGAAGATTCAGTGGTTCACTAACTTGCAAAAAGATGTGATTCACGTCTAAGTTCATATGTTCCTTATAAATACAGCTGCCATGACACAAGAAGAAGGTCTCACATCAGTGGAATCGCAACACGTAAGCAAAGCCTTTCAATAATTGTGATTTAATGCAATTATTGTCAATGTAGTAATTGTAATTATGTATGGTAATCTGAATATTATGTGAGTATTAATGTAATAAGGAAATGTAACATAATGTAAATAGAAACACTGGGTCAGCATTACTAACTTTTATATGGCTGTGTAGGGAGATAATGCACACCTGGACAGCTTGTGCCTGGTGAGGTCCTGCGCCCAGATGGCAGTGGCTCTGCTGAAAGACACCCAGACCTCCCGGAGCATGGAGCGCATCCGGATAGTCATAGGACTCCTGGGGGAATCCACTGGCAAAACTACTTGTGGTGAGCCATCTGTTAATGTTGCATTACATTTAGCTGAGGTTTTGTCCAAAGCGACTTACAGATAAATGGAGTATTTGTTTACAGTCCCTGGAGCAGTGTGGGGTTAGTTCCCTTGATCAAGGGCACTTCAGCCATGGAGGGAGGAAGGGAGAAATAAGGGTAGGTTTTGAATCTAAGGAAGAAAAATCCGCACTCACAAAACTGCGTCTCATTATTTATTTATATTACCACCATGTCCAAAAAAGCAAACGCGTTTCGGCTATCAAGCCTTCATCAGTGGCACTGATGAAGGCTTGATAGCCGAAACGCGTTTGCTTTTTGGACATGGTGGTAATATAAATAAATAATGAGACGCAGTTTTGTGAGTGCGGATTTTTCTTCCTTAAGTTGATACTTTTTATCTCGCACCCAAAGACTTTCGTTTTTCCAAGATGTTGAGCGCGTCCTTTGCCAAAACTTGAGGCTTTGAACCTGCAACTGTCAGGGACAGAAGACGACCCAAGAGCGCAAGTTCAAATTCAGAGTTGTTTATTGAAGGGGTTCAGGGGGGGGAAGAGGAGTGAGTGTATCTTGAGGTCTTCGGAGGTGCCGGTTCCAGGGGTGCTAGGAGTGCCAGGGGTGTCAGGGGTTCCAGGGGTGCTTGGGGCTCAGGGGTTCTTCAGGGTCCTGTGGGTTACCTGGGCTCCGGGGGTCACCAAGTGTCCGGGGGTTTCCAGTCCAAAGTGCCTAGTGTGTGTGTCCCCCAGTGATCGAGCGGCGTATCGGGCTGAGGGTGGTGAAGCGTCTGGGCTCGCTCGTCTGGTGGTCGGAGACCTGGGGGAACACACACACAACAGCAATATGAATGGCAGGCAGTAGTACAGACCAGGGCTGGGCAATAATCGTGGTGAGAGACAGAAGGCAGAATCGAGTTACCGGAGGGGCTGAAGATTGGAGAGTAGTCGAGATCCAGAAGGCAGGTCGGGATAGCCGGGGCAGTAGAACAGGGAGGCAGTCAAGAACGGATCGGAATCACAGGTAGGAGTCAGAGGGTAGACAGACAGGCAGGTTACTGGTCCAGGTATGAAGACGATCTGACAGGGCTTGGCTGAAAAACAGGGCTATATATACTGGGAGAGGTTAGTGGAGAAATGCAGTGCAGCTGGGAGAGTAATTAGAGCAGAGTGGGGCAAGGTGAGGAAGGTGAGTGGGAAATGCAGCGCAGCTGGCCAGGTAGCAAGAGCAGAGCAGGGCGGAGCCAGGTGGAGCTCGTTAGGCAGAGTAGGGAGAGAGTGAGCAGAGTGGCAGAGAATTGAATGCAATTAAGATTGTTACCCAGGGGAGAGAGTGCTCATGACAGGACCCCCCCCCTAAGGGACGGCCCCAGAAGTCCCAAGAACAACACCATGCCGGGAGGGTGGAGGGGAGCAGGCGGCGGGTCAGAACTCCTCCGAGCGGTCTGAGTGAACATCCTCATCCTCAGAAGGAGCTGGAGGGTCACGGTCGGGAGACAGGACAGGTACTGAGACAGGAGCAGGGTCAGGCACAGGACAGGAAGCCGGGCAGGCAGGACGGCTAGGGACCCCTCTGGGACGGCCCCTACGGATTGCAGGCTGATCAGGATGTAGTCGGTGGAAGTCAGTGATGAGGCTCCGGTCCACTATCCTCCTGGCCGGGATCCAGGTCCTCTCCTCTGGACCATATCCCTCCCAGTCAACGAGGTACTGGAGACCCCTACCCCTTCGCCTAGAGCGGAGCAGCCGCCGGACGGTGAAGACAGGACCGCCATCTACGAGGCGCGGAGGAGGCGGCGCCGGAGCTGCAGGGACCAGGGGACTTTCATGGACCGGCTTGACCTTGGAGACGTGGAAGGTGGGGTGGACCCGCATGGAAGCGGGCAACTGAAGCCGGACCGCCGTCGGGCTGATGACTTTCTGCACAGGAAAAGGACCAATGAAGCGAGGGGCCAGTTTCCGTGATTCAACCCGCAGCGGCAGATCCCGGGCAGACAGCCAGACCTTCTGACCAACCCGGTAAGTAGGTGCTGGGGTCCTCCGTCGGTTGGCACCGACGACGTAGCTGGTTCCAGACTTCAGAAGCATAGTGCGCGCCTGGGCCCAAGTGCGGCGGCAGCGGCGGGCATACGCAAGAGCAGACGGACAGGTGGCATCCGCTTCCTGGCTGGCAAACAGTGGGGGTTGATACCCGTAGACACACTGAAAGGGGGAGAGCCCGGTGGCGGAGCTGGTGAGTGAATTATGGGCATATTCCACCCAGAGCAGGTGTTGAGCCCAGGCCCGGGGATTTTGGGAGGCCATGCACCTCAGTGCCTTCTCCAGCTCCTGGTTCATGCGTTCAGTTTGGCCGTTTGACTGCGGGTGGAATCCAGATGATAGGCTGGCGGTGGCCCCGAGGAGATGACAGAACTCCTTCCAAAAGGTTGCTGAAAATTGTGGGCCCCGGTCTGACACTATATCCTGGGGTAGGCCATGGATACGAAACACATGTTCCAGGACCACCTGGGCTGTCTCCTTAGCAGAGGGTAGTTTAGGAAGAGGTACAAAATGGGTCATCTTACTAAAGCGGTCAACAATGGTAAGGATAACTGTGTGTCCGTCAGAGGGCGGAAGACCCGTAACAAAGTCCAGTGAAACATGGGACCAGGGCCTCTTGGGTATGAGTAGGGGTTGCAGCAACCCAGCAGGAGGCTGGTTGGGGGTCTTGTTTCGGTTACAAGTGGGACAAGCTCGGATGAATTCTCTGATATCCCGTCTCATCCGCCGCCACCAGAACCGCTGGCGGACCAGATGAAGGGTGCGAGTGATGCCGGGATGACAGGCCAGACGGGATTCGTGCCCCCACTGAATCACAGGTGACCTGAGCTTTGCTGGAACAAACAGACGGTTGGGGGCGCTGGTGCTTGGGCCTGGCTGGTCCCGAAGAGCCTCCATGACCTGCTTCTCGATCTCCCAGGTGAGGGCCGCTACGACAAAGTGGCTGGGAAGAATGGGGGCTGGCATGGCGGTGGTCTCGTCCTTCTGAAACATCCGGGAAAGGGCATCAGGTTTGATGTTGCGAGATCCCGGGCGGTAGGAGAGCGTGAAATTGAAGCGGGTAAAGAACAGAGACCACCGCTGTTGACGGGAGTTCAGCCTCCTGGCTGTTTGGATATACTCCAGGTTTTTGTGGTCTGTCCACACTACGAATGGTTCCTTTGACCCCTCTAACCAGTGCCGCCATTCTTCAAGGGCGAGCTTGACAGCCAACAGCTCGCGGTTCCCAATGTCGTAGTTGCATTCGGCTGGGGTTAGCCGACGGGAGTAGAAGGCACAGGGGTGCATCTTGTCATCCTCAGCTGCTCTTTGAGAAAGCACTGCACCCACTCCCACGTCTGAAGCATCTACCTCCACCACAAACTGCCTTGCTGCATCTGGCATCTGGAGGATGGGAGCAGAAGTGAAACGTGTCTTGAGGATATTGAAGGCCTTATCAGCAGCTGATGTCCATTGGTACGGTTGTTTAGTGCTGGTTAGCGCCGTGAGTGGTGCAGCCACTGTGCTATAGTTTCTGATGAATCTCCTATAAAAGTTTGCAAAGCCCAGGAACTGTTGCAACTTTTTCCGAGACTCAGGAACTGGCCAGGAA
Organism: Engraulis encrasicolus; assembly: GCF_034702125.1. Taxonomy (NCBI): domain Eukaryota; kingdom Metazoa; phylum Chordata; class Actinopteri; order Clupeiformes; family Engraulidae; genus Engraulis; species Engraulis encrasicolus. Next base: position 13,624,074 of record NC_085873.1, read on the forward strand.
GTGACAGCCGACACCTTCGTGAGATCCATCTGAATGCTGCCCTCGGTCACCACATACCCCAGGAATGAAACGGTTTTGGCATGGAACTCGCACTTCTCTGCCTTCACGAAAAGAGAGTTCTCCAGCAGGCGGCGCAGGACCAACTGGACGTGGTGCGTGTGTTCTGACAGAGTCTTTGAGAATATTAAAATATCGTCAAGGTACACAAATACGAACGTATTTAGCATGTCCCTGAGGATATCATTCACTAGGGCTTGAAAAACTGCTGGGGCATTGGTGAGGCCGAAGGGCATGACGAGATATTCATAGTGGCCTGTTGGTGTGTTGAACGCTGTCTTCCATTCGTCTCCCTCCCTCACCCGCACCAGATGGTAGGCATTGCGAAGGTCCAGCTTTGAGAATACGGTGGCTCCCTGCAGCAGTTCGAAGGCAGACGAAAGTAAGGGCAGTGGGTAGCGATTCTTAACCGTGATGTCGTTCAGACCCCGGTAATCTATGCATGGACGAAGAGAACCGTCCTTCTTACCGACAAAGAAGAATCCCGCTCCTGCGGGGGAAGATGACGGTCTGATTATCCCGGCGGCAAGAGAGTCATTAATGTAGTCCTCCATGGCCTTTCTTTCCGGGGCAGACAGTGAATAAAGACGACCCTTGGGGGGTGCTGTGCCAGGCAGGAGATCAATCGCGCAGTCATAGGGTCTGTGTGGGGGTAGAGATGTCGCCTTGGATTTGTTGAACACCTCTTTCAGGCTGTGGTAACAGGCCGGAACATTGGATATGTCGGGGGTAGCGCTAGATATTTCCCGGTGAACGGGCAGGGTGGCCCCCCTTAAACAGGTCTGGTGACAACTCCTTCCCCACTCACGGACTGTTCCGGTCTCCCAGTCGATGTGGGGGTTGTGCTGACGGAGCCACGGGTATCCAAGGATGAGTGGTTGGCCAGGTGAGTGTAGGAGGTGGAACTGGATGGACTCCTGGTGGTTTCCTGACAGCAGGATTGTCACAGGGGCGGAGATGTGAGTGACAGTGCCAAGATGATGCCCATCCAGGGCTCGTGCAGGAATGGGTTGTGTCAGTTGATGATGGTTCACGCCCAGTTGCCGTGCAAGCTCAGGGTCCATGATGTTTGCTTCAGCTCCGGAATCCACAAGGGCGGCCAACGTATGAGTGGTGTCGGAAAGCTGAAGGCGGAGATGAAGCAGGGTTTTTCGGATGGAGGGAGACTGAAGATTTGTTGAGCTCACCCGGATCTCCCTTACACCTGGTGAGCTGCGGCTTTTGCCGGACAAGTGGCGACACGGTGATTTTCACCACCACAGTAGAGGCAAAGGTTGGAGCTTAGACGGCGTCGACGCTCCTCGGGAGTCAGAGAGGCACGGCCAATCTCCATGGGCTCAGGCTGATTGAGTTGGCTTTGGGACTTGACAGGCAGGGGCTGGACAGAGGAGGTATCGACCCGAGTGCGGATGGCAGGTTGACTGAGACGGCCCTTCTCCCTCCTCCGGGTCTGTATATGGCGGTCAATGCGGACGGCAAGGTCAATAGCGGCATGAAGCGTTGAGGGCGGGTCATGGGAAACAAGCTCGTCTTTGATATAGTCCGCCAGGCTGTGGAGGAAGGCTTGCACCAGTGCCTCTGGGTTAAACGAGCTTTGACTGGCCAGGGTACGAAAGTCAATGGAGAAGTCTGCTACTGTCCTATTGCCCTGACGGATGGTGAGCAGAGCTTGTGACGCTTCGGCTGTTGGCGAGCCAAGGTCAAAGACCTTTAACATCTCCTCCTCAAAGGCACTGAAGGAGGCACAGGCTGGGGTTTGCCGGTCGAATTCCGCCGTTCCCCACAACCGAGCTCGACCGGTGAGATGTGTGATGACGTACCCCACCTTGGCTCCCTCTGTTGAGAAAGTCCTGGGCTGTAGTGCGAACTGGACTCGGCAGCTGCTCAAGAATGGTCTTACTTGCTTCTGGTTTCCATCAAAACGTTCTGGGTTCCCAATCTTTGGTTCAGGAGCGTGGGGATCTGGTGGCAGCACTGCCGGGCCTGCAGCATTGGGACCTCCAGCGGAGGGATGAAGGAGTGTCGGTGGTACAGGAACAGAAGAACCAGGGGTGGGTGCAGGTGGAGTAGCCGGATTTGAGAGTAGTTGCAGGGCTTGGACTAGCTGTTGTTGCTGCAGTTGGAACTGTTGCTGTTGCAGCTGAAACTGTTGCTGCTGCTGCTGAAGCTGTTGCTGTTGCTGCTGGATCTGTTGTTGCTGCTGGTTGACTAGCTGGAGAAGGGAAGCGATGTCGCCAGCCATCCGATTGATGTCTCCCTCAGTGCGTTCCAGTCGCTGTAGGGCAGTCATCTCTGGCTCTTCCTCCATCGTGGTCAGGGAGTGCGCTGGGTCCATGATGGTCAGATCGTTCTGTCAGGGACAGAAGACGACCCAAGAGCGCAAGTTCAAATTCAGAGTTGTTTATTGAAGGGGTTCAGGGGGGGGAAGAGGAGTGAGTGTATCTTGAGGTCTTCGGAGGTGCCGGTTCCAGGGGTGCTAGGAGTGCCAGGGGTGTCAGGGGTTCCAGGGGTGCTTGGGGCTCAGGGGTTCTTCAGGGTCCTGTGGGTTACCTGGGCTCCGGGGGTCACCAAGTGTCCGGGGGTTTCCAGTCCAAAGTGCCTAGTGTGTGTGTCCCCCAGTGATCGAGCGGCGTATCGGGCTGAGGGTGGTGAAGCGTCTGGGCTCGCTCGTCTGGTGGTCGGAGACCTGGGGGAACACACACACAACAGCAATATGAATGGCAGGCAGTAGTACAGACCAGGGCTGGGCAATAATCGTGGTGAGAGACAGAAGGCAGAATCGAGTTACCGGAGGGGCTGAAGATTGGAGAGTAGTCGAGATCCAGAAGGCAGGTCGGGATAGCCGGGGCAGTAGAACAGGGAGGCAGTCAAGAACGGATCGGAATCTCAGGTAGGAGTCAGAGGGTAGACAGACAGGCAGGTTACTGGTCCAGGTATGAAGACGATCTGACAGGGCTTGGCTGAAAAACAGGGCTATATATACTGGGAGAGGTTAGTGGAGAAATGCAGTGCAGCTGGGAGAGTAATTAGAGCAGAGTGGGGCAAGGTGAGGAAGGTGAGTGGGAAATGCAGCGCAGCTGGCCAGGTAGCAGAGCAGAGCAGGGCGGAGCCAGGTGGAGCTCGTTAGGCAGAGTAGGGAGAGAGTGAGCAGAGTGGCAGAGAATTGAATGCAATTAAGATTGTTACCCAGGGGAGAGAGTGCTCATGACAGCAACCCTCTGATCTAAAGCCCACCCACTTCCACACACCCACGGCTGCTTATGTCAACACTCTCAAATACAACTGACGGCAAAGACCAAAAAAATATATACAGGGCCACTGACAGATTTGACCAGGCCAAGGGAAAAGTCATCTGAAAGGGCCCCAAACCCAATACATACAATGTAATGATGACCCAATTCTGCCTGCCCCCCTCCTTTCCCTGACCCTGGGGTAACTGGCCCCTTCGTCGCCCTCCTCTGTGCTGGCTTGCCTGCCTTATATGTTGTATTCACACTCTTAAATGCGTCAGAAAGGTAAAGCTAAGGTCAGGTTTTTAAACGGATTACACCGCATTTGCAATTAAAAGATGACAAAGATGAATGAAAAACTGTCTACTAAGAAAGAAAAATGTCTGCACACTTAAATCCTTTTGCTCATTTAATCACCAAGTTTTTGGTCGGCAGACCTTCCTCAGACATTTTTCTTCCTAAGCTAAGGTGAGGTAAAAGGCGAAATGAAAGTTTGCATGCTGTCTTCTGCTGTCTTGTTGTGCAGCCCGTTTTCAGAGGGTGCTGCTGAAGAGGCTGGTGGCCATCTTGGCTGAGAGGGAAGAGGTCATGCTTTGTCCTCAAGACTGGGTCAACAAGGAGGCCAAAAAGAGGCAGGCTTTGCAAGAAAGCGGCACACTGCGGTAAAATCTTTTTTTCTCAGCTGTTCCATCAAAATAACACGATTGCTCAACATAAAATGATGGTAGGGAGTTGGAATGAATAAATTATTCAATTTATTGCCTATATATATGTAAAGTGTACAGTACTACATGATGACTCTTATTCTAAATGAAATGATTGCCTGAGGTTGTGTAATGTTTAATTAATTCTATTTGTAGTTTTTGTTTGATTGTCCTTGTCTGTTTTGTGTGGATTTGGAGTCTGGCGAACAAACAAAAAAAGAAAAAGACCAAAATGATAGAACTAAAATGGATAAACACTTCCTTTTTTGTCTCTTTTTTCTCTGACAGGCACACACTGTGGCGCTGCTTGCAGACTGCTCTTACACCTGTGTTGGCACGGGTCCTCGAAGTGCTCGACAGGGATGCCAATCTGGACCTGGCCTACTGCGCTGGGCTCAGTGACGGGCTCATTGGCCTGTGGTTGGACATCGCCAGTGACCAGCAGATATTGGACCTCACCCTCATACACACGTCAAGGTAGTCATTATTGCATAGGAGGGGACACAAGGTCATTATTGCATTGGAGGAAACACAAGGGGTGCTAATATCAATGTCTGAACGAAGGGCCTTATGAAATTAATATGGGGCTTTCTTAAGTTATATTAGTTAAAAATCGTCCACATCATTTTCATCCTCGTCATCAATTACCATTATCAATCGCCATAATCACCACCGCCATCATCCTCTTCATCATCATTACAAAGCATGTCTTTAGCCCTCACTACAGTATTCATGCTGATTACATACCTTATACTTTCCTGATTTACAGTACAACAGAGGAGGAGATCCCTGTGCAGGGTCACCTGGTGCTGGGAGGTCGCAGCCAGCCCTCTGCTGCCCCCTTCAGTTGGCTCATCAGAACACACTACCAGGAGCTGTGGGACGAAGCCCAGTTTATTCCTGGTAAGCCTTGAATATGAAGTGAATATGAACAACATATGACATCTAACACACAATATATTTTCACTGTTCTGATAAAAAAGAAACAGTTTTGGAACTATGAACGAACTATTAACTATAAACAGTTGTGAACTATGAGCAAACTCTTTCATTTTGAAATGTGTCAACTGAACTTTGAACTAGCTCCCGTTGAAAATGAACTTCCCCCCAACACTGCGTCCTTCTCACCCACCTCAGGCCAGCAACAGAGTGACAGTCAGAGGGTTCAGCAGTTCGTCACCTCAGCGTCCAGCAGCCGTCTCAGTGGATGCTTCAGTAAGCTGTCGGAGCAGGACCGGCAGGAATTCGGGCTGCGCTACCTTCGGGACTTTGTGCTGCTCTCTTTCAAAGTTCAGTCGGAGGAGGAACTTCAGGTGAGCATCGTGCTCTACTGTCCCTTTGTCCTGAAACAGTGGTGATCACTGACGTATACATGGATAGCGTTCTCCTATTGTATTCCTTAGCCTACAACGTTTTTTAAGCATCTGCGATTGACCTGCGATGATTGTTCCCCCCTAAAAGTCTGAATTCGTTCCTTAGCAACGCTGAGAACCAGCGCTGATGGGACAATTGTTGCGTTTGACTGTCAATCAAAATAATTCTGTCAATCAAGTCAACTAACAATGCTCTTTGGTCATTTAAACAATTTAAATAGCTCTCTGATATAAAGGATCAGCCCCAAAAAATGTGGCTTCTTTAAAATGGATGGGAAACTACCGTTTGCCTGAAATAGACTAGACTTGAACTAGACAAGAACTGACAAGGAGATGCACTGGCTCAAGCCTCCCATGGAGATGAATAGGAATGGGCATTTTTTTTCTGGCTAGCGTGTCTAGTCCCAACCCCCGCCGTTGCTTCACATGAGAATAGAGCCTACGGCAGGGCTATTCAAATGGCGGCCCTGGGGCCAGATGCGGCCCTTGGACGGCAAGGTTCTGGCCCCCCATGAGGTCAGAACAAAATGAAAACAAAAATATCAGTGCCCTTGCATAATTTGCGATCTCTAATACTTCAGGCTAGGAATATTTCTCCTATGCACATGACAGTGATATCTGAAATAGTCTCATAATAGACCATCACAAGGCTAGTAAGAAAAAGAGAAGCAAATGGCTGTTCTGTCTGGAAAGTTATCCACTTGTTTTGCACCCTCACCTTGGACATCGTGCTGCATGAGGTTACCGTACATACGTATTCCAAGTCCCCTCTATTCAGCATCAATGGTGGTGAGGCTTCACTGATTGACCTACCCTAGCCTATGCCTCCTCTGCTACAAAAGGCTTCACCTCTACTACAAAAGGCTCCATTCTTGACATGTTGTATTGGTAACATCTCTGCAGGTTCTGATCAGAGCCGAGCTGGGTTGTGTTCATGCTCTGCAGTGCTCCATGTCAGTGTCCCCAGCCCCGCTGCTCTCTCCTGCCTGGATCCTCGCAGCACACCGACGCTATGCTGCACGGCTGGACACGCTACATCACATCCTTCAGCTACAGCCGCATCTCGCACACCAGATCCTACAGAAGGACTCGCAGTGGGACACCACAGAAATGGTGACCAGACCTATTTTTTTTTATTTAATTTTATATTAATTTGCATTTAATCACCTGCCTTTGTGTCATGCAAGTCATCGTGGTGTAGGATGGTGTTAATTGCAGCCTTTATAGAGGGCTAGTATTTTATTTTACTTCATTTTATTTTAATCACAGAAATGGTGACCAGATAGACTGCTGAATATTTACTGCAGATGTGGACAAACCAGCTCGAAAAGATTTTTTAAAATCCTGCCGTTTCTCTACCTTTGCTCCTTGTGAGTAAATAATGGTATTAATTTGGTTGTCCACATGGGTGAAGAGTTTAGACAATTAGTTGACCTTACTACATTGTGTGTGTATGTGTGCGTGTGTGTGTATGTGTATGTGTGTGTGCACTTTCTCATGTGAACCCTGGACAATTATCGCCTTCTTGGCAGCCTCCAGAGCTATGTGGAATGTGACTGTGCATTTGCATCTATGTGCACAAGTGCTTATGTGTATAAACACCTTGAGTCAACTGTATAGTTGTGATATTGTGCTATATAAATATATGTTTTTGGTGTCATGGTTTTACTAGGCAAGAGAATATATGGCAGGACATTGGAGCGTTAAAGTTGGGGTACATTCCGCTATAACAATTGAACTTTAAATTGTGATGTGTGATGGGCGCAGTTGTGGCCTAGTAGTTAAGGAGATGGGCTTTGCATCAGAGGGTTGCCGGTTCAAATCCCACCCTTCCCTCCCTCCCTCTCTCACTCCATGGCTGAAGTGCCCTTGAGCAAGGCACCTAACCCCACAATCATCCAGGGACTGTAACCAATACCCTGTACTGATTAATAACTGTAAGTGGCTTTGTATAAGCTGTGCTGAATACCATGCTCTGTGTTTTCACAGAGAGAAGACATCTGGGCGCTTGGCATGTGTGTGGAGGAGACAAAGCTTCAGGCTGTGACGTCGCTGCAGGAGTGCCGGGAGTTTCTTCAGAGGGTGCTGCTGTTGAAGTCCTGTGTGGAGGGCGCTTTTGGCCAGAGCTACAGCGCCCTCTGCAGTCCTGGATGCATACAACACCTCAATGCTATCAGGTAACTTCATACAGTACAACACCTCAATGATATTAATTAACTTCATAAAACATCTCTATGATATTCACTAACTTCATAGAACTTCATCCATCAACTGTGCAATTGCTTAGTGCTCTTTTGAGAGTGCGAGTTTGAAAACACAATTTGTGGAAAATTAGAAGAAATGTCTGACATAAGTTATTTGTAGCTATTTTTTGTCAATTGATGTCATTTTTAATTGACATGTACTGTACATGATGTTAACTCGAACAAAGGATACATAATATTTGGAAGAAATAGGAACAAATAATTGGAGGGGGTTTATGTCAATAACATATGTTTTGTTTTGTGTTTTGTAACTTTTTATTTGTTTTCATTGAGAGCTTTGTACTAATACTAGTGTTTTACCTCACGCCGATGACCTCCCATTTAATCCCTTTTCATTTTGAGACGATTCGGGCCAAAACGGCCCCTTCTCTACCGGATTTTAATTTGGGGTGTACTCACTTTTGTGGGTACATGTTCAAGCATTAATGGCTGTATTTATTTACATTTTTTTGAATGAACAACACATTTAAGTGGTTATATATGTTATATAACAGGTCACTAATCATTATGTCAAAGTAAAATTTCTTCAATGTTGTCCTATGAAAAGATAAACTCACAAATCTGCAGAAGTGTGAGGGGTGTGCTCACTTATGAGACATACTGTATGTATTTCTAATCTTCTGCAGGGCTTCATGGTGTGGGATGCTGTCAGTTGCTGCCTTTATAGAGCAGGTGGTTCTGGAGGTCAACAGGAGAGACGCCAGGACGGAGGACCTCACACTCAAACACTGCAGCCTCATACACAAGGCAAGTACAAACACATGCACATGCATACGAACACGCACGCACACACACTCTCACACACACAGTACAGCCACTTGAAAAACCACTCTCACACACCCGAGGCAAGGCAAGGCAAGGCAAGTTTATTTATATAGCGCATTTCATACACAGGTGCAACTCAATGTGCTTCACAAAGTTAACAAATGTAAATGAAAGGAAACAGGGAAGAAAGAAGGTATATCGACTGAATTGATTTATTTCAAATGAGATCTTTCACATTGAAAAGGGTGGAGAAGTGGAATTATTGGCATGGGGTTATTGAATGCCACCCCTTTTCATTCAATACGGTTGCTGATATTCTACCCGTTACATTCACACAGCCACATCAACACCACCATTTTAGAGTCATTGTATGCGGCTAAATCAACAATACACTACAAAGTTGTTATATGGTTATGGGGTTTGCAACACTACACTACAGTACACAGTTGTGATTTGGTTGTGGGGTTTGCTTTATTTTTTCATTTGTAGTTGATGGAGGAATGCCCGGATCTTCAGAATAAAGACGGTCTGCAGCAGCTTATTCGCATCCTCAACTCCTACCACGAGGAATCTATCAGCAGAGACCTAAGGTAGGACATTTACCCAAGACCTCAGATAGGACATTTACACAACCTAGCTGTCCCCAGGACTACAGGTAGCACTGTAATGTAAAGTATGATATAATGTAATGTAATGTTTTGCAGGTTCGGCTTGACATGCCCAGTGTGCCTGTGTGCCCTGTCGGAGCCGTGTGCTCTGCCATGTCATCACGTGTTCTGTCAGCTATGCCTCCAGCGGAGCCTTGGAGGAGCTGGGACCAGGGGAGGGCCAGGGAGATGCCCCAAGTGCAGGACGGCACTGCCAGCAGACTTCCAGCCAACAGTCTCTCACAGCATCAGGTGAGAGGAGGGATCATTATATTAATACTGTATATATTTTGTAATATATTTATTTATTTATGAGACGATACTGTATGTATCATCTTATACTTAAGTGTATAATTTATAATGTAAATGTACGTATATATACTGTACTATAAGACACTTAAAAACAATGGTCTCTCACAACATGAGGTGAGCCAGAGGGGTTAGTCGTTATTGAAAAGGTGGCAAAGGTTACCATACCGTTTCCTAAAGCCTAGAATCTAATTTTTCCCAATTGGGTATGATGGCCATCTGACAAGAGTAGCTGTTTTGAGTTATCACACATAATGTAAACTAAGATTGAGAAAATAGCGTATATACAGTGAATCGAGAAGGGTGTTGCCATAGCTGATCATCTACCCTATAACATAATGGAATATTGTCTTTGGTTGTGTTTGGTTTGTGTTTGGATTGATTTAAGAAGAGATACTCTGAGCTCTGAGTTACTTTGCTGCCCAGTCCAGTTTGTTGACAGGCAACAGACAGGCAACAGTGGTGGTGTTGTTCTCCTCAAGTCAACCATCATCTCATTGGTAGTTGGTTGGTCTGACATCCTCTGACGAAATTCTCCACAGAACACCTGCACTCCTGACCATCTCTGATACACCCTATAATGGCATTGTCATCAGATAACTTTGGCATGAGTTGCGGCTGAAGTTTGTGGTACAATGTGAACATTCAGCCATAGTTCTTTTTACTTTTAAATTTACGAGGTTGATAACTGAAAATTATCATCACTTGCCCATGGTGGCCATCTAGGTGGAGCTTCACATTTTTGAGGAAACAATAAGAGCCAATAGGAGTGACCCTTCTCATATATTACACTGTCTTCGGGCAGGCTGACTCATCTTCGGCCCTGTGATTGTGAAGCAATCCCGCCTAAGCTCCTTTCTTCCAGATATTCCCCTAGTCGGTTGATGCTACTTCTGGTTACAAGCTAGAAAATACCATTAAATCTTACAGGACAAATGTGTAAAATGGGGAGGTGTAAAATTAGCTTATTTTCCAGAAATGCACAGTATCGCTGTAGACATTAAACTGCAAGACAGGACAAGTAATAGATGGAGAGGAGAGAAGAGAAATGGACAATTATTTATTATCTCTCTTCTCTCCTCCACACTCTCCTTCCGTCTGTCCATCAGCCTATCACTCTGCCCCAGGGTCGGCGCTAGCTATAGGCAGAAATCTGAGGTGTTCGCCTAGGGCACCAGATTGACTAGAGCTGGCCCTGCTTTGCCCTGTGTCTGTCTTTGATTAATCACATCTCCAAAAACGTTACCAAACCAATCTGTTTATTAAAGACAATAAATGTACATATGTGAAAGGAAGTGTGAACGTTTGGCTTTCAGTACAGATCACAGAAACACATGCACAAATCTCAATTCAGTTGAACACACTTCTATTTTTTATAAAACAAGACATTTTACTACAAAGAAATGGAAAAGGCACTCACAAGCGCAGAAAATACCCTAGACAAAGGGTTTATCCAGTTTTGTAAAAGCAAATGGTCCGAAAGGCAGGGGTGCGAGTCCCGACGGGGCAACTCTACTCCTCTTTGCTACACTGCCGACCAATCAGGAGCATGGTGCTCCCCTTTCAAACTGAGAGATCAATACGTTGAGATACTGAAGACCTCTGTGCTAATCCGCAAGCAAAGATTGTTGCGTATCCAATACACAATATTAGGACAAGTAGGCTTTTACTGTCACTGAATGTCATACAGAGGCTCTCACTTTCTGAACCACACAGACTCTCTCTCTCTCTCTCTCTCTCTCTCTCTCTCTCTCTCTCTCTCTCTCTCTCTCTCTCTCTCTCTCTCTCTCTCTCTCTCTCTCTCACACACACACACACACTCACACGCATTTTCTCAAGATATGATATACAATATTCACATTTTAAACAAGGAAAGAAAAGGGAAGTGTGTGCGCGCGCGTGTGTTGATTTCAGACGCTGCCTTCAGCCTCCTCCACATCATCATAGACGTCTTCATCGTCAATGTCCTGCATTTCCATCTCCTGGTTCAGCGCTCCTCCTCTGCTCCTCAGCTTCAGCCAGATCAGAGCAGCCACCATGCACAGCTGCACAGCGCCCAGCAGTGACTCGTACACCCTGTAAAAGTGAGAGCTCATGCCAAACGGATCCCTGTACACGAGGTGGATTTCCCTCTCAATGCAAACGTCGCTGACAAATCTCCACATGAACACCCCGACGTCCTCTGCTGTGAGGTTGGAGATGAGCAGAGAGTAATTAGAGCGCTCCACAGTCACTCTGGCCCTCAGATCCTCAGGCATGAGCACAGATCTATCCTTGGAGTCCTCAATCAAAACCTGTGGTTGTAGATCCTTCTGGCGGTACCATTGGAAGCGAGAACCTCGAAAAAAGAAAGACTGATTGTCTGCAGCAACATCCAAGCGGACACTATCACCATGAGAAAACATCACATGCAAGGGGGAGACTGTTGTGCAGAAAAATAGATCAAATACCCTCCTTCTGTCATGCCCTTTACATCTATATTCTCCACAGAGTTGTTCTGACATAGAGGGAATGATGAGGGAGTAGTCTCCAGTCTGGCTGCCGTTCAACATATACATCACTTCCTGTTGGAGGGTCTGATGGTTACTGAGCCTGGCGTCCCCAATGGGAGTGGACCAGTGCACTTGCCCAGGCATCTCCCCTCTCAACACGCATGGCAAAGTAAGGTACTCTTTTTCATGACCACAGACGCGTTTAGGGAATATCTTGAAGTACTTCCTGATTAGAGTTTGGCAGTGATCTTTATTCCATAATGCGCAATAAAACTTATACGGTTCAACTTCATTTAACTCTGAGTACCTGACCATAGAGGCGTTGAGATCCACCTCCAGATGGCCCCTCAGATCCTCCTGGAGTGGCTCCAGTGACAAGTTGGTGTCCAGCACTAAACTGGGACTCCCATAATCACGATCCTGATACACCTGTACACTGCTCCCATTCCCTAGAGCAGAGTCAGACCTACACAGTACATCGCTGTCTTCATATGTATAGAGCATTTTTTTGTACTTATATTTTCCACAGACAATGAGGTGGAAGTTGTCGGTAAATGTGGTGTTTCCCCCACTCCACTCCTCATACCTGTAGTCTCCACTCTGGAATACAGTAAGATTCTCGATTCTCATCTTATTATACTTATCACGGCATTGGATGTCGTAGCCTTGCAATAGTGTCTCTGGTTGGGAGCAGTTGACCACAAGCAACTCTTCGTCTGGTGAGACCCTGTAGAGTACGCCATAGGCATACTCACGAAGATGATAGTAATAATCGTGTCCTTTTCTTTTGAACACAACTTCAGGATGAGGTCTGAGGTAGGCTCCGGAGAGGAAAAACAGCAAGACAAATGCCCGTGTGCTCATGGCTGTCTAAATTCAGGGTTCCGCGTTTAGTCTTTGTGTCGCTATACTTCTCCAAGACTGACTGACAGCCCTGTGTTACACTCACCTTGCATCTTTGTAACGGAAATTGTGTGTGTGTGTGTGTGTGTGTGTGTGTGTGTGTGTGTGTGTGTGTGTGTGTGTGTGTGTGTGTGTGTGTGTGTGTGTGTGTGTGTGTGTGTGTGTGTGTGTGTGTGTGTGTGTGTGTGTGTGTGTGTGTGTGTGTGCCCCTCTCCGCCCACACACAGCCTTGATGTTGAAATGCACAAATACAACACACACACACACCACACATGCATACAGGGATGCGCATTCTCACATGCACAGCCGTGCCCGCACACACACGCAAAACACACACACACACACACACACACACACACACACACACACACACACACACACACACACACACACAGCCTAAATACTGCTTTACAACAAAAAAATAAAATAAAGTATGAATTCAAAACTCTAAACTAAACTAATAGCGTAAAAAAACAAGAAACAGGGCTTTGGTGTCTCTCATATCAGCTTGGTGGTGTGAAGGTGTGCAATTCTTGACTTTTTTCCCAAGTAAGCGACTCTCTGCATCAGCAGTGACCACAGTTTAACACCTCCATCTCTCCTCTTAACCGCAAACATCTACCTGTTCTGCTTCCTCAGCGAAGTACACACCCACGCACACGCACATACAGCACGTATGCACACACACATTTCTGGTCCGTATTCCATTTTGAAACAAATATGGCGGCTCATGGAGCCTTTAGGCCCTTTTCCACGGCACGTTTTCTACCCGGTACAGCTTGACACCGCATGACTCTGCCGCATTTGTTGCTTTTTCATTCCCCAGGTACGGCACGACACAGCTCGAAAACCAGCCCTCATTTTTTTTGGCCAGCTGAACGTCATCAGTGTGCGCCGGACTGAAGTGACAGCTCACAGACCTGCCATCCTTTTATTCATTCGGGATTGGCTAGCTTTCCATTATCTCCTCATCATTATACTCTGGCTCAAGGTGATATGGACGGCCATCATATTCAAAGTCGTCTATGTCATAATTTGAATCTTCTCCCATTTTCAGTCTCTCTAGCTAAATCGATGGACAGGATGAATGAATAGCAGCTGCCGCGCGCCGATGACGTCACAAACATCCGCCTTCACTACACTTTCAAAAACTGCATTACCCTCAAAACCGAGAAGTTTCCAAACAAGCAATCCACCTACGCGTTATGAGTGGTAGTGTACCGTAATGAATAAATTAAAAGCAACTTATCTTGTGCCTGCAAAACCAGGGCTTTGAACCGATATTTTTTCCCAATCTGTTCGTTCGTTCTGAACAGAAATGGAATCATAAAGTTGACTGGTTATGAGTTCCATCAATAAACTGACATTCCAGAACCGGTTAGAACAAAAAATGTTGTTCCCGGAACAGTTTATTTCGTTCCTGTCAGCTGATAACTTCCCATATCTGACGTTAAATAACCAAGAAAGACGGAAGTGCAAATGGGTTAGCCTACATTCCAAACTGTTTATGAACTGTTTATATCAAGTGGATGAAAAGAATATCCACCAGAATTTTGTCATTCAGGGACAACCTTAGCAGAGAAAGAATAAACCTCAAATATGAAGATGGGCGCTCCACGCTGACTAGGGTCACAGCGCTATGACGGACATTGCGAGCGGCCATGGATGCCCATTAACGAAGAAAATTCTTGTGCCCTTTAAATGCGCTTCTCTGCAATATGTCTAACAACAATGCAATGGGAACTCGGCCCTTTTGTATGAAAGTGATTTCTCTTATTTAGGATGTGGAGAGGAGACTTTAATCTCCTTGTATTCTTCCGCTCTCTCTCCATTCAGTCAGCGAATGTCTGATGTCAGACAGGACCTGAACCTCAGCCGTCATGGTAACATGCGCAGGAAAATAATTACTTTCCTTTTAGTTTGAGGAACGAAATAAAACCAGTATTAACCGGTTACCATTATTTTTCTAGAAGTGCTCTTGTTCCAGAACATAAAAAATAATAACGTTTCCGGTTTCATTTCTGTTCCCTGTAAAATACAAAAAGTTCCCGGTTTTCGTTTTCGTTCCTTGAACCGCTTCAAAGCCCTATGCAAAACATTGCCCATAGGAAGTCATTTCATGGATTTAACCAAACCGAATATCTTCGGCAGAGCTCCAAATGACACACAACATACAGGGCTGAGTAGAACATGAGGGCGTAATGTGAAATTACGGGCCTAATTGCAAAAAAACAGGTTTCTCCTTTAATATAAACACCCCGGGCTCTTATATTAAATGATGTATCACTACCTGAAGATCAACTTAACGTGAATTACTACTTAGCTAAGTTCTTGGCACACTGTTTCGCTTTTCTTCTCATATCCATCCTAACGATATGCTCCTTTCCTACTCCTCTGTCCCCTGTGTGCCAACAGGGCCTCTCTATGTCAGTGTTCAGATGTATCCTAACGCTGCCCTCCTCAGGAGCGTAAAGAGTACCCCCGCGAGGCAGGGGGCCCATACGAGGCGGGGGCCCACATTGACCCTTGACTTTAAGAAACGTGACATGATATTAGGCCCTCTTTTTCCGTTCAGGGGCCCATTCTTGGTAGATGGCAGGGGGCCTTTACGTCACGCCAGTGCCTCTCCTCTCCTCGTTTCCCAACACTACACTCTTCTCCTGCTTTCCAACAGGGCTTCTCTGGAGCAGCATGATCACATGAGGAGGTGCTGCAACTCCTTCTTCCTGGAGGTGGTGTCTCGCTTCTGCCTGCGGCGGGGAGAGGAGACTCAGGGGGAGGGAGGAGACGCGCCCAGGGAGGAGGTGGTGGAGCTGCTCTTCTCTCTCCTCATCTCCACACAAGGTCAGTCAAAACTGAACTGAGATCCTTTGAATAATGTTGGATGTGTAGAGACACCGTAGTCTCTGGTACAGTATTTATGTGAAAGAATGGAACTTATTAAGCTCTTATGTGTGCGCTCTTCATGGTTTCGCATGACAGGTGGTGTGTACAAGACCAGAGAGCTCAGCCCCTTCCTGGAGTGTGTGGACCAGAGTCCTGTGGTGCGCTCTGTTCTGCCCAAGCTACTTCTGCAGCACAGGTACAGTATCACCAGGAGGAGTGAACTGTAGTGATCTGTAGTAACCTGTAATGACCTGTAGTGACCTGTAGGTGTCATGAGTGACCTAGTGACCTGTAGGGATCATGTGTGATCTGTAGGGACCTGTAGGAGTCACCCAGAGTCCCGCAGTGCACAGGTAATAGGCTCATTTGACTTAGCACAACTTCGTCCGTCGACTATCTCCACAAATAGCTATGTGTGTGTTGTGTGTGTTTAGTTTCCTGCAGGTGAAGGGTCACATCCAGATTTACCTGCAGGACCTGCAGCAGAACCTCATGATGGCCACTGAGGACCGCACAGAGCTCTACCTCCTCTTCACCAACTGCTTCCAAGTACGGAACTCAGATACATTCATACATTTTTACACCACAGCTCCGCGATCACCTGTTAAATCCCAACCCACCTGTTAAAAAATACTGCTCTATAGACTGTAACCAATATCCTGTAAATGACTAAGTCGCTTTGGATGAAAGGTCAGCTAAATGTAAGGTAATGTAATGTAGTGTAATGTAATGCAATGCAATGTAATGTAATGTAATGTAATGCAATGTGATATAATGTGTGACAGGACACTCTGCGCTGTGCAGCGGGGGGTGTGGACAATAAGGAGACACATGAAACTCGTCTCCATGACGACACGGCCTTCCTGAGCCGCCTGGCGCGCAGGCAGATACCCGACAGGCATCAGGACCCAGCGGAGTTCCTGCTCTCCCTCGCCCGCCTCAGACTCTGCCTTGGCACAGCCGCCACTCTCTTACAGAGGGCCCTGGGACAGGGGCAAGGTGTGTGTGTGTGTGTGTGTGTGTGTGTGCGTGTGAGTCAGTGTGTGAGATAGAGAGAGTTTCTTCTGTCCTTGACCTGACTCAGACTCTGTCTCTCCACCCCCGCCACTCTC
This sequence comes from Engraulis encrasicolus, assembly GCF_034702125.1. Classification (NCBI taxonomy): domain Eukaryota; kingdom Metazoa; phylum Chordata; class Actinopteri; order Clupeiformes; family Engraulidae; genus Engraulis; species Engraulis encrasicolus. The sequence goes on from NC_085873.1 coordinate 13,640,816, forward strand.
GTGTATGTGTGTGTTAATGTGTGCGGGCATGTGTGGCATTTATGTGCTGAATATGTGTCCTGAATTTAAGGCAGTGGTGTTCGGATCTTAATCCCCGTACACCTTCTTTCTCTCTCTCTCTCTCTCTCTCTCTCACACACACACACTCTCTCTCTCACACACACACAATCTCTGTCTGTCTGTCTCTCTCTCTCTCTCTCTCTCTCTCTCCCTTCTCTCTCTCTCTCTCTGTCCAGATGTGCTTGGTGTCTCAGAGCAGCAGTACCTGGCACAGGTGAGGGCGGTGTGTGAGTACTGTGGGCATGACTGGTACCGCGTCTACCTCCTGCGTGCCCTCAGCAGGCTGGCGGGCATCGACGCAGTTCTGGCGCTCATGAACAGCCAGCTCTGGGCATGGGCATTTCCTGCCAACATCATCAAACTGCAGGTGAGCAAGAGTGACTGGGGAATATAGTAGAATAGCATAGAAAGTGGCCAACTGGTAGGGCACTCGCCTGCCATGCGGCTGACCGGGGTTCGATTCCTGGCCCGGGTCCCCGTCTCTCTCCCAATTCACTTCCTGTCCACCTCTCACACTGTCCTATCAAATAAAGTAAAAAAAGACAAAAATAAAATAAAATTAGAAAGTAGAGCTGTAATGATACACTCAATTCACGATTCGGTTCGTATCACGATGTTTGACCTACGGTTCGATACCCAGGTCCAGGTATTGCAATGACCCTATATGTGTGTGTGTCTGCCCGCAGTGTTTTCATTTGCCTGCGGGTGGCGCCAAACACACAGCATCATGAGCATCTGTCACTGGCAAGAGGGCCGTTTTGCCATCTCTGATTGCTCCTGTCTTTGTTTTCAGAGGTTAATTCCCGCTGATGTGGACAGGTTCCTGTGCTGTGGTCCGGCATACCGGATGCTCAGAGATGCGGCTGGACAGGCTTTTCTAGAAGCAAAGACCGACTCCCTGGAAACCGCCATGCAAGTGTGTAACTGATAAATGATGTAATATTTGATATGATGCTGTGGTATATGTATGGTTCATTGTCACAGTTGTTAAGTGTTAAGTGTGTAATGTATGAGACAGGAGAACCAGATGCGTTTTTCACGAACCCCAGAAGGGATTTTATTGTTTAGGGAGAAAGGGGAGTTGGGAATGAATGAATGAGGGTCCAAGGGTTCTCAGGGTTCGGGGTTCACCAGGGTTGTCAGGATTGCAGGGTCACCAGGGTTACAAGGGGTTAACAGGAGTGCAAGGTCACCTGGGTTACAAGGGTCAAGGTTCCAGGGTCACCGTGGTTCCAGGGGTTCTGTGTGTGTGTTCCCCCGGGAGTGGAGCAGCGATGCCGAGAGCTGGAGAGTCCGGGGAGTCCTGGGGGAAACACACACAACAGAGCAGGTGAAACGGAGCAGCAGTACAATGCAGGGGAAATCCAAAATCGTAAACGTAAGACAGAAGGCTGGTCGATTTACCGGGGATGGTGAGCAGTCGGAGAGTCGAAGAGAAAAAGCGGGTCCGGGATCAGGAGTCAGAGTAAGCTGGAGCAGACGGGTTCTGAGGATGCTTGCAGACGATCTGACAAGAGATGACTGAAACAGGGAGCTTTATATACAGAGAGAGGTTAATGGTAAATGCAGTGCAGCTGGAGAGTTAACGAGGGTAAGTGGAGCAGAGCAGAGTGGAGACAGGTGAAGGTAATCAGGCAGAGTGGAGAGCAAGAGATAGGACCAATTTGAGGTGCTGTTTCCACGTAGCAGGATATTTTTTTAGCAGGGTATTTTTTTCTCCTGCTACGTGGAAACGCAACATGTGGATTAAAAAAATCCTCCATTGTAACAAATGCGTTTCAGACCCCTAAACAGGATATTTTTTTCTCCTGCTATTTTTTTCTCCTGCACCTGGATTTTTAAATATCTGCTACGTGGAAACGGAAGGCCAAAACCAATGCAAAACCAATACAAGCAGGAGAAAAAAATATCCACATATAAAAATATCCAGCTACGTGGAAACGGCACCTGAGAGTGTTGTTATGGGCAGGGCTTTGAACCGTTATTTTTTTCCAAACGTTCCGTTCCGAACAGAAACAAAATTATAACGTTTCCGGTTATGAGTTCCACCAATAAATTGACGTTCCCGAACCGGTTAGAACCAAAAAATATTGTTCCCGGTACGGTTCATTTCGTTCCTGTCAGCTGATTACTCCCCATAGGCCTAACTGACGTTAACCAAGAAAGATGGAAGTGCAAATGAGTCAGCCTACATTCAAAACTATTTATTCAAGCGGATGAAAAGAATATCCTCCAGAATTTTGTCATTCAGGGACGACCTAAGCGGAGAAGCAGAGAATAAACCTCAATGATGAAGATGTGTGCTCCACGCTGACTTGGGTAACGGGGAGCACTATGATGGGCATTGTGAGTTTGTGCATATTTGAAGCGGCCATGGATGCCCAATAATGCCGAACATTGTCGGTGCGCTTTGCACACGCTTCCCTGCAATGTCTTACAATAATGCAATGCAAACTCTGTCCTTTTGTATGACAGTGGTTTCTCTTAATTAAGATGTGAAGTGAAGACTTTGTAATCTACAGCTCTCTCTCCATTCAGTCAGAGAATGTCTGATGTCACACAGGACGTGAAATTTAGGTAATGTGCGCAGGAAAATAATAAGGCCTACTTTTTTTGATTGTTTGAGGAACGGCATTAACCGGTTACCATTATTTTTAAATAAGTGTTCCCGTTCCAGAACATAAAAAATAATAACATTTCCGGTTTCGTTTCTGTTCCCTGTAAAATACAAAAAGTTCCTGGTTTTCGTTTTCGTTCCTTGAACCGGTTCGAAGCCCTGGTTATGGGGCAGGCAGCGAGAATTCATGACAAAGTGCAATTGTTTAAACACACCCATTGAGCTTTTTGGTTGCTATAAAGGCAAAGTGCAGTAACTACATATTCTGTCATAATTGAATTTAGAATGAAAATGGTCTTCATAACACCTATCTTGTCACAAAGCCTTAAGGTCCAAATGTGTCCCATTTTAGACATTGCTCTGTCAAATTTGCATTAACTGCAATACCCAACCTACCGTAATACCAAGGCTTTGAAGGCATTTTTCTCAGTTTCAATGTTGGCGTAGTTACTGCACTTTGCCTTTGAAGGTCAGTGTACCGTAGATTAAGTCATGAATGCAGAGTTCAATGGTACTCAGAAGCAGCCTAATAAATGAGACAGTGCCACATATTCCAAATGACCTGGTTTTACCTGTCCAATTAGGCAATCACCTGGTTGAATTGGACAGGTAAAACCAGGTCATTTGGAATATGTGGCACTGGATTCTACAGTATCTTCTGTATCCAGGTTGTCCATCACTGCTCATTTTGCTTTGTGTGTAGACGCCAGGTAGCTGTGGCACAGGGCATCAGGCACGAGGCGGTCCATCACAGGGCATCTGGTGCTGCTGACCATGGCCATTTTCAGGCAGGTCACCTGTCGTCTCCTGTCCCCAGACGCCAACCTCCGCCCAGGGCCTCAGGTGAGGGCTGATCAATGTTAAAAAGTTCATTTTATCATAACATTTCAGTTTCATACTCAGGGTCTTGTTAAATCTTGCTCTTCGTTAATGGATTAATACTTTTTATCCAACAAGCAACTAACTAGAGATAACAGTTGTATTGTTTATTTTCTGTTTTCATTTGTTATGTTGTCCATCCACCAGGCAAAGCTCTAAGCGTATTTATTTTTTCCGCCTCCCATAAACAGGAGTTGGGTGTTTTAGAGGGCTTCCTGAAAGCCAAGCTTCGAGGTGAGCTGCAGCACTTCAGCGCCGCCCTGTTGTCCAATCATATCGGAGGACGCGGCTCCCCTCTGCAGCTCTGCAGGGAGATGTCAGCTCAGCGGCGCACCCTGCTGGAGCTGTTGGTGCATGCAGGTGCAGTGCTGCTCTCTGGGACGCCTCTGCTCTCTCAGCTGCGACTCATAGCCCAACAGCCACGCAACATGCGGGTGAGAAAACACACTACACTAACCCTGATGGGCTAGAAAGTGTTTGTTACCTCCGATTTTTTCTGTTTGTGTGCACTGTGCATGTTTGTTTGTGTGTGCCCTGTGCATGCATACACATCTGTAGGCTATGTTTATGTTAACTAGTGTTTGTGTGTATATTGTGTATGTGTGTGTCTTTAGTTACTTGTTTACTCACCATGTAATTGTTGTCTATTTAGCAAGTGTTTCTGCCAACGATGCCCGATGACTACAGCAGTGAAGCTCAGCAGTGGATGGCAGGCGGGAGGGAGGGCAACGCCCAGGCCTACCGTAAGTATCCAATCACACGGGAGGGTAGCGCCCAGGCCTACCGTAAGTATCCAGCCAAAGAATCGTCTACTAGAGTAAGATACTTCAGCATAGAGGTAGAAAATAACACTAGAGAGGACACAGCAATTTGCGACAGCACTGGGAAATGGCAGCTGGAGCTTCCCAACTTCCGTAGGTAGTGTAGGTGCCTTCAGGCAATGCAAGTCAATGGAGAACACGCCCACCCCTGTCAAGAAATTGACTAAAACTGTGTAAATATGAAGTAACACTTTAATCAAAGACCAGATTTGAAATGTCAGGCTAAATNTCTACTTAAATCATATGAGTCGATAAAATACATTTAAAAATCAAATCATATCTTTTATGAACATAGTTAGCAACACAGTTCAAATATTGTCCTTGTATAGTGTGTTGATGGACATTTTCACATGATTAAGCCATTTTTGACAGAGGTGAGCCTCGTTCTCCGTTAATTTCCATTTGTCTGATCTACCTACAGATAATGGCCGCTACAGATGGGGGGCGGGGTCCTCTCTAGTGTTATTTTCTACCTCTATGTACTTCAGGCTCATACTTTTCCAGGATCCCTGTGATGTCAGGTGAATGCCCCTTTAGGAGACCTTTGGTTAGGAGACCTTTGGAGCCTTACGGTTGAGAATGAATGGAGTTCCCTTAGCACTGTAGATGGCGGTAGCGCACATCTTGTGCAAGCCACCACCAAACACCACAGAAAGAGAAGAAGAAGGAGGGGACAACGCCCCCTTAGGAGACCAAACTTGAGCACACTCCTTTGCATTGGGTGGGCGGAGTTTGAATTATATTCCTCTACTAGACGATTCTTTGATCCATTGTCATAGCCAAACTCTTCTAATCCAACATGAAGGGTAGCACGCAGGCATACTGTACTTCCACATGGATTTGCTTCCTCTAAGGACGTGATATGCTTGCTTTGGGCCTTAAATTACGCAAGCAACTGTGTGCACCTAAGTGCACATACTGTACTTTCTTCAGGATGACCGAGCACTTTGTACGATACTACATTGTGTTATAACTGTGTGTTTCCCTTTGCTGTTTTTGACAGGTTGTTCCAATGGACATGTTGCTTTTGTTGGCAAAGTGAGTGACATTAAACTTTTGTTTGTGACATTAGAATTTTGCTTATTTGATTGGTGATCTTTAAACGTAATGTAATTGTTACGGTACTGACACATAGATGCGAATTTGGCCAAGCGAAGCGACCTTGGCCATTCATTCCTATGGGAGTGGCGAAGGCAAGCGAAAGCAAGAGAACAGGAGTGAAGCGAAATTATTAAACCAAGATTAGTATTATGCAAATAAGGAGTGAATTCGCCTGCGGTGGCCCAATCAAATCAACAATATAACTGTTCCATTCAATTTGATTCGCCGCAACGATCTGAAAACGGTTGAGCTGTCAGAATGGAACACTGACTCTCTTTACCTCACTCATTTCGCCTGCTATATGTCCCTAGCGTTAGTTTCCATGTCTGTGAGTGATTCTACGATTCGCCTACGCTTTTGGCAAAAGCAAAATGTCAATTATCAGTATTTTTTTTCAACTAAATGACTTAGATGTTTACATAGTGTATATATTTAAGTTTCCAAACAAATTGCCAAGCTTCATCTTAAATCATTTGATAAATACTCTAATGAAAGCGAACATTTGCTTGATTATTTTGTCAACAGTGTTATGGACAAATACTATGTCATTTCAAACATATATAAAAATACTACAGAGTTGAAACAACATACGTTTGAAAGTGCTCATGTCCCTTAGCAATAATGTTGTCATTAATCTGTGCAACTGATATAGAAAATGTGATTGTTGAGCTTCATAAGTAGGATTTTATGATTCACTGTGATACAGACTGACACATTTTTCATTATAAATCCTTGTAACGTCTGATTTGAATTTAGTCACCCTCCTTACACAAGACTTCCTTCTCCAGAGATAATCCCTAGTGTCTGTTCATAGGATTTTCCCAACACATAAGGGATCAATAGCTCAAAAACACTTTCAAAACAGTCAACCGTGTTACTCAACTGTGTTACGGTCAACAGTGCAGGGGAACAAGTCAGCACTTTATTAGGAGAAAAAACAGAGCAAAACTTACTCCTCCTCAACTGTCATCAGTGTTGCCAGATTGGGCTGGTTCCCACCCAATTGGGCTGCTTAGGATGGCTGTGTGCGGGTAAAAATGGCATTCATCCAAAAAACCTGCCCACTTTTTGCCATGGAAATCAATAGAATTGGGCGGGATTTTGTGCTTCTAGGCGGGTTTTGAACATTTTTTTGGGCTGGAAATCATCAGCCTCATCTGGCAACCCTGACTGTCATAGCTAATTGTAACACCATTGACGGTAACACGGCTTGACATTTCGGCCATTTTTATGGTGCTGTGCTAACTGAGGACCTCAGAAGTTCCACCACAACACCTTAATCAATTAATGTATTTGTATGCTTTATCTGTGTTTTTCTGCATGTGATTTCTAATTCAGATTCTTATGAATACTGTATGTTGATAACACAGTTGACAGGCAATTTTCACACTATGAGATCATGAAAAAGAATGGATTAAATTATGGGAGGATGGAGCTCAAAACTTACCAAAAAGTCTTCCCATATCCTGCCAAAGAGGTTATGACATCACGTGATGTTATTTGTATGGCCTAAGACCAAACCATTACTGATTTATGGAGGGGGTTTCAGACCGTGACACGGTTAACACAGTTTTCGTGGACACACACAAAATGGAAAATGTCATGTATAATAGAAAGGACGTGGTCTTTCTGACAGTTTTGTCATATTATGATGGTTACTGTGAATCAACATTTGCAATTGTCTTGGGCAAAACAAGTTTCTTTACATGCTAATATGAAGACTGAATCTGACATTTGGAAAACAGGACGGCATGAAAACGCCCAAAACCAGTATTTAATATTCATTCTTGCTGAGGGAAATAATGCCATGTCTACACTTTCTGTATTATATGAAAGATGAATGTGTGCCTATGTCCAAAACATCATTGGATGCAGTCAATACGTCACCTGCCCCCCCTCAATACTTCAGGACTATCGATACTGTGAGATGCACATGGATTTTTATGGATTTTTATATATTATTTATTTACTGTTAATATATCTTTTATTTTGTGGGCATTTGTGGGTTGCTACTAAACATAATCTCGCTATATTTATATAGTGACAATAAAAGTCTACTCTACTCTCTCTCTCTAATAGTTAGTGGAATTGGAAAATAAAATCCATGGACTTAAAAGCGTAGCTGAATCGTAGAATCACTCATAAGTTACTCCTTTAATGTCTCTGTTAATCTACTGTCACTGCTAGTTTTCAGACTTGTTTTTAGTACTTCGGTTCTCTCTATTGATCTGTATTTTCTAGTCTTCTAGGTGTGGCTTTTTTAGTCTATTAAATTAATATTAATTAGCCAGAATAAGCAAGCACGTTGCTCTAGGGGCTGTAATCAGTACCCTATAAAATTATTGTAAGTTGCTTTGCATAAAAGTTTCAGCTAAGTATTATAACTATGCTAAGTAACTATGTAATGTTCTTTAGTGTGGAAGACCTATGGCTTTATCCAAATGTGCCGAGTGTGGTGTTCCTATTGGAGGGGAGAACCACACTCCTGTGGCAGGGTTTTCCCGGGTGAGTGCAGGGGTGGCAGATCAGACCCAGCGTGGTCATGCCCTGGGCAACGCCAGGCAGAGATCGGAGGCCCCCAACAGGCAGAGGACAACGATCCAGTCAGCTCTGCTAAGGCTGCTCACACACCTGGCTATGATGCTGGGGGCGTCACAGGACCTGGAGGTAGCCAAACACACATGCATGCATGCCCACACACACACGCATTCTCTCTCTCTCTCTCTCTCTCTCTCTCTCTCTCTCTCTCTCTCTCTCTCTCTCTCTCTCTCTCTCTCTCTCTCTTTCTTTATTTTTTTTATCTTTATTTATCTTTATGACTGCCATCCATATGTTGAATTCTCTTATTTATTCTGTGCTTCACATTGAACGTTTACAGTCAATAGTGCTTCATGTGTACTGATGGGTAACTGCAGAGAACTGTAAAGCCTACTCATTGTGTCCGTACTGTCACTGTCCATGTCACTGATTATTTTGCATGGATATATTTGCTCCCCTAAGGGCGTTCGAGCCATGGTAACTCAGCCTGTAGGCGATGTGATCGAGTTCCTGTTTCACCATCTGGAGAAAGACATGGAGGTCATCGGGAGAACGCTGGACCTAAACCTGGATGACACCGCCATCACCATTCACCTAATCTTACATGCTGCAGTCACAGGTGTGTGCGCGTGCGTGCTTGTGTGTGTGTGTGTGTGTGTGTGTGTGTGTGTGTGTGTGTGTGTGTGTGTGTGTGTGTGTGTGTGTGTGTGTGTGTGTGTGTGTGTGTGTGTGTGTGTGTGTGTGTGTACGAGCGTGCATGCGTGTGTAGGGGTGTTTTTGTTGTCGGGGTGTGCTGTGTTTGTGCCGATCACATTTGATGTACCTTGGTGTAGGATGGTGGCCTCATGATATTCTGATTATCATTCTCATCCATCCAACTAGTCCGGCAGCCACAAGCCAAATATCAGCCGAACCCAGTTTCGTCTGATAACGTTTTTTTCTTTGCAGTTTGTGGTTGCTTAAGGTGTACCTATTAAGATTCCAGACGATGCCCGGTGATATCCCTTGAGCATTTTCAGATATTGAGCCTTTTATGCTTGATGTGCTGCAGCCATAGATTACAACAGTGTTTGGCTCCCAATTCATGTTATGCTGACCAAATACCCTATACCATACTTATTTTGTGTTTGTTTACATGGTAGGATGTGTATAAGAACAGGTGGTGAGGTATGGACATCAGTGGGGGTGGGGTCATGCATGTTTGGGGGCGGGGCATTCACCCAAAAAGCCTGATTTTCCAAGTCGGAGACACAAAGGCCAACATTTCGCCAAACGTGGCTTTATATCTCATAGTGGGTTGTTTGGTTTTGCTGTTTGTAGTTGTCCAACACTTACCCATCTGGATAAGAGTGGGTGATGTGCCAATTTCTGATATTAACCCTTTCATGTTGATTTCGCTGCAGCCATAGCCCGCAAGCTTTTGACAGCTTCATAACTGCACTATGATTAACCATAGAGCATTCTGGGTGGTAGGCCTGCCGCATCAAAGTGGAGAAAGTGTCCTCGTACCAAATACATTTTAGACAATTACATAACTAGCTGTTTTTCAAGCAGAAATATGTAACATTTAGGCGAATATTGGTGGTGTCAGCTCAGACATACCCAGAAAGGATTACTAATTCAACACAGAATTTCACCATTTCATACATTGCTATTTACTCTTCCTGTGCTGTTGTAACACAAAATAAAAATTGTAAGTAATAATTACACAATTTTTGGCTGATTATTTGTTTGCCTACAAAGTACATAATTTCAGTGGTGGTCGTATAAACATAGAAAGAGATAAAATTAAAAATGTAAATCCACAAAATGACATTGTAATTGACCTTTTACCAGCCCATGCCATATCAGGGTGTGACACTGCGGCATCCTATTTTGGTATTGGTAAAGGCTTTGTTATCAAGACCCTAAAAGCTGGATATCCCTTGACATCAATTGGTAATGTGCTGGCACCATTCCAACAACTTTCCAGTGAGGCCACTAACTTTGTGTCGGCATGTTATGGCATTCCAGACAGTATCAGCATGTCACATACAAGGTTGGTGGTATGGGGAAAAAAGAATGGGAAAGGTCATTTTTCTTCACCTAACCTGGCTGCTCTTCCACCAACAACAGAGGCATTTATTGAGAATGTGAAAAGGGCTCATTTTCAAGCAATATTGTGGAGGACATTGGTTCACACTCCACCTGAACTATCTCCTGAAGCATTTGGATGGAAGAAAGACCCATGCAACAAAGCACTGATACCAATAAGTGTTCCAGAAAATGTCAAAGTGGCACCAGACTACATTTTACAGATGATCAGATGTGGTTGCAAGAGTAAAAGCCCCTGCAATTCTAAGAAATGTAGCTGTGCTGTAAACAGCTGGGATGCTGCCGACCCAATGTTGTGTGAGCTTTACTGTGTGTGTGTGTGTGTGTCCAGGTGACACGTTGGGTCCCAGGGGGAACATAAGATGACATCTTCATCGGAAGAGTGTGTGTGTGTGTGTGTGTGTGTGTGTGTGTGTGTGTGTGTGTGTGTGTGTGTGTGTGTGTGTGTGTGTGTGTGTCTGTGCTCTGGAGTACAGTAGTATCAGTGAGGATGACATGGTTGAAAGCACAGTCTGATATCAACTGGGTCCCTACCCACATAGTAACAGTTGTTTTGAAAATAAGCAGATAAGGGGACCCGTGGACAATCTTATTCCAGTTCTAACAACAAAACGAGGTCTCTTGAGGACACGCATACATTCCCCCAAGACGGCAAGCATGGGAAATCTCAGACTTGTCCCAAAAAAACTCACTACCACAGTGGAAATGCCTCCAATGCTCAATGCTAAATTAGCTTTACAGAATAGTAGATCTCTAAGGAACAAGCCTTTTGTTGTCAATGAGTTTATCTGTACCCACAACCTTGATTTTTTATTTTTAACTGAAACATGGCTGGAAAAATCCACTAGCTCTATCACACTTATAGAAGCAACTCCGTCACACTTTAATTTCATTAGTACAGAAAGGCAGAATAAACAGGGAGGGGGGATAGCAATTATTTTCAAGGCACTGTTTCAATGTCAAAAGACATCACTAGGTGAATTTTCATCTTTTGAATACTTAGCTGCAGTTCTAAAATGTTCTTCTGACATACTGTTATTGACTATTTACAGACCTCCAAGACTTTCTGCACCACTCTTCTTAGAGGAATTTGGTGAGCTGTTGTCGAATGTTTGTGTGAACTATGATAGCTTGTTTATAGCAGGCGATTTTAATTTTTACGTGGACGACTTAGAGAATGTCTATGCTAAGGAATTTTTAAGTCTTATTGACATTTTTAGCCTCACACAGCATGTAACAGGACCAACACACAACCAAGGTCACACTTTAGACCTAATAATAACAAAAGGCCTTAATGCTTGTGCTAGTGTCAAAGACTATGGCTTTTCTGACCATTACTGCATTTTTTCTGATGTTTCTATGTACCCTCATGTTCAAAGGGAATCTGTTACAGTCAAAAAACGTATAATCAACTGTGAGACAGCCTCACTCTTTCAGCAAGCACTTTCAGAGATCCAAAGTCAAACCTCAGAGAGTGCAGATGATCTCATGGTTAATTTTAATTCAAGGATGACCCGTATTATGGATGTTATTGCCCCCGAAAAAATCAAAACAGTGGGACGTGAAAAAGCACCTTGGAGAAAGAATCCCACAGTTATATTGCTAAAGCAAGAATGCAGGAGGGCTGAAAGACAGTGGCGTAAATCCAAACTTGAAGTCCACTACCAAATCTATAAACACACACTCTCGAAATACAACCAAGAAATTTCTAAAGCTAGACAATCTTTTTTCTCTGACATAATTAACAGAAATATTAATAATGCACGTGTCCTGTTTGGCACTGTGGAAAAGCTAGCAAGGCCCCCAAATCTAATGCCCTCTGAGTTCCTCTCAGTCAGCAAATGCAATGAGTTCGCATCCTTTTTCAAAGGAAAGATTGAAAAAATACGTGCAAACATACTCACACATGTGCAACCGACCCAAGATTCAGACCAGCTTGCTATGGTGAAGTTAAATCCTAACCTCATGAGAAATTTTCATTTAGTTGATGTGGACATTCTTAATAGAACGGTACAAAGTCTTAGCTCCTCTACATCTGACTTAGATATTTTACCAACAGCCTTCTTCAAATCCATCTTAAATCTAATATCATCAGATGTACTTCAGATCATCAACACCTCACTACAAACAGGCATATTCCCAGGCTGTCTGAAAGAAGCAGTTGTGAAACCCTTACTGAAAAAGAACAACCTGGATGCACTGGTACTAAACAACTATAGGCCCATATCCAATCTACCATTCATGGGTAAAATAATAGAGAAAATTGTTTTTAACCAATTAACTGCTTTTCTAATCTCTAATAGCTATTTTGATAAGTTTCAATCAGGTTTCCGTGCCTACCACAGCACTGAAACAGCTCTTATTAAAGTTATGAATGACATAAGATTGAATTCTGATGCTGGCAAATCATCCGTCTTGGTACTTCTTGATTTGAGTGCTGCTTTCGATACAGTTAATCATTCTATACTACTACATAGACTGGAACACTGGGTTGGCTTTACGGGCATAGTGATCGACTGGTTAAAATCGTACTTACAACAAAGAAGTTTTTTTGTCGCCATTGGAAGACATACTTCATCACCAATGTCTCTGGATTGTGGGGTCCCCCAGGGCTCCATTCTGGGACCACTACTGTTCAATCTGTATATGTTGCCACTGGGACACATTATCGAGAATAACTCCATAAATTACCATAGCTATGCGGATGATACCCAGCTCTACTTATCTATGTCCCCAAATGACTATACCCCCCTTGAATCACTCTATCATTGCATGGACCAAATTAACAAATGGATGTCTCACAATTTCCTCCAGCTGAACACAGATAAAACTGAAGTAATTATATTTGGGAAAAGAGAGGAGAGACAAAAGATTGCTACTATCCTTGAAACGAAGGGACTGAAAGCAAGGGAAACAGTTAAAAATCTTGGGGTCCTCATTGACAGTGACCTAAACTTCAACAGTCACATGAAAGCTATTACTAAGTCTGCATTTTATCACATAAAAAACGTCTCTAAATTTAGGGGCCTGATGTCTAAACATGATCTGGAGAAGCTAATACATGCCTTTATTTCTAGTAAAGTTGATTACTGTAACAGTCTTTTTACTGGCCTCCCCAATAAAACCATTAAACAGCTTCAACTTGTACAAAACGCAGCTGCAAGGGTTCTTACAAAGACAAGGAAGTTCGACCACATTACTCCAATTTTAAGATCGCTGCATTGGCTCCCAGTAAGCTACAGAATTGATTTTAAGGCTATGCTACTTGTGTTTAAATCACTAAATGGAATGGGACCCACATATCTACTGGATATGTTTCAGCTGTATGCACCAACTAGGTCACTAAGGTCAACGGAGAAGAATTTGCTGGTGATTCCAAAAGTCAAAACAAAGTGTGGAGAGGCAGCCTTTAGCTTCTATGCTTCAAAGCTTTGGAACCAGCTTCCAGATGACATAAAAAATGCACCCACTATTGATAGCTTTAAATCTAGACTCAAGACAAAGCTGTTCTCAGATGCTTTCCCCTAGCTTAAATTACTTATTCTTATTATTTTTATTTTTTATTTAATTTGTTTCATTTTATTTTATTTTATTATTATTTTTACCTTATGTTTTATCTTAATGTTTTTAAATGCTTTTTGACTCTAATTCATTTCCTTCTTTCTTCCCTGTTTCCTTTCATTTACATTTGTTAACTTTGTGAAGCACATTGAGTTGCACCTGTGTATGAAATGCGCTATATAAATAAACTTGCCTTGCCTTGCCTTGTGTGTGTGTGTGTGTGTGCATGTGTGTGTAGTGTATATAATGTAGGCTATAGGTGTTTTAGGTGTTAAGGACTCTGTATGTTGTATAGGTGTAGACAGGTCTTTCTGTGCGAATTTAAATGCATGTACCGGTACATGTCTTATTTGATGGCTTTATGGACTTTTAAGTGACCATTTTCTTTTATGTTGGCTATTTGTGGTAGGCTACACTATCCATCATTTGCATGTGACGTCAAACGTTCTAGTGGACGGCAAGTGGACGGCAGAGTGCAGCATTAATGAATGGATTCCTATGGGACTCGCAACGTTTAGTAACTCATAACCAGTGCTTAATTTGAGACGGAATATGCCGGAACAGGATCCCCCACCTCGTAATTTTGACCCCCCTGTGTTCCGGGACTTATTTTGGCTGATCCGGCACCTCCCGTGAATTAATAAAATATATATATAGCCTATTATAACGGACTACCTCTGCCTCCTCAGGAGTGAGAGCGCAGCATCATGCCATGTTCACTAGGCTACATTTCCCATCTCACCGTGCAGCCTACAAGATACATCCGAGATGAAAAGATATGCTTTTCAAAAGACCACTTCGCAAAATGCCTGACACAAAATGTACCGTGCGTCTTGTAGTAAGTTAGGTTAGCAGCATTATCTTACCTGTGCCATGCCACGAGAGGATGCCAGCCGCGGTGCCCAGCCACCAATGAAGAAACGGTGCATTAAGGTGCTAGTATTTTGCCAATGCAGAGGTTTGGTTTAAGTTCACAACTTAACTGAAGAAAATAAACACGGGATAAATAAAATACATCGCAGGCAGAGTAAGTTCATGGCTGGAAGCAAGCAACAACTTTCTCTTCTTCTCCCAGTTTCCCGTACCGCCCATCCCCGTTATGACACCTAGTGGAGCAGAATACATTTTAATAAATCTATGATTTGAACACATCCACCGTGGCCAACCTAGCCTGATAACGCCAGGTACATATCCCGTTTTTTAAAAAAAATACAAGAACTACGTGTTTCTTTGGTATTTTATGGTCAAAGTTGTCTTCGTCTGCATAATTCCTATGTACGAATGTGTACTTCTGCCGTCCAGCAAAAACGATTACGTAATATTGTGACGTCAATGCAAATGATGGATATGTATGTTGTCATGATGTCACAATCCATTCCATACTTTACAGTCTTATTCTAAGCAATGTTGTGAATGTTTTTACTGAGGCATTTCTTGATTTGTCATTCATGACCTGATTTATATAACTAAATGCATAAAAATAGGCCGAAATCGCATTTTTTAAGGTTATTAGCAGTATTTTCTCTGTACCTGGATAACAAAAGGAGATAGCCACAATTAACCACAGTAAATATTCTTGTATGTACAATATTAACAAAATAAAAAAGGAATTTTGAAGCTGGCATTTTCAGGTGGTCAGATTCATTGCATCAAAATATATGCAAATTAGTGCATATTTAATTAGATAATAGCCTAATTAGCATATTTAAACATAAAATATAGAAAACTTGTAATACATTTTTTTCTCCAATTCATACGAGTAATCATCTGATAAAGTTGTATATTGATATCTGCAAGTTAAAAAAATTACCCTATTCACCTACAGTGTCTCGCCTTATTTGTGGGATTGCTGTTATGAAAGGGATAATTATTACCCCATATTGGGTTTGTTTCAATAAGGGCAGTGTTAAGGCAGTCCAATGTGAATGTTTTTCAGGTAATAGTAGCAATTTGGTACATTTTGTAACATTATTCACAGTAATATTAGGTGTCTTTAGTTTTTTGTCATAATTTGCATTTATGGGACAATAAAGGCTCAAAATCTGGAAATGCTCAAGGGATATCACCAGGCATCGTCTGAAATCTTGAAGACTTGCCTAAAATCTATCAGATAAAGCAACAAAAAAAACTTTATCAAAGAAATCTGGGTTCAACCCAACGGCTCCCGGACTAAACCTGGTAGGTGTGTTCATAATATCATTAGATTCCCAACGTCACCTGAATCACCCCTCCTGGTTCCAAGTTTATTCATAACATCATTAAATACCCAATGTCACCCCTCCTGTGCTATATAGGTTCCCACCAGCAAAGGGCAGACTTGTCTTCCAAACAGGGTCGAGAGCAGTGGGAGAAGACCGTCTGTACTGCCATCATCGATCCCGTAATTCAGGTTAGCATGTACATCACCACTGCCTCAAGTGCTGTGCATGGACGTCTTAAGTGTTTTTTAAAATAGACCTCTCGTGCAGAGACACCTATTACAGAGTGCTATGGATAAAGGTCTCTAAAGGTATCTTTGAATGTGTCAAAAATTCTGGATCAGAGCAAGATATCGCAAAACACGCCCACTCAATGCAAAAGCGTGTGCTCAAGTTGTGTCTCCTACTTCTTCTTCTCTTTATGAGATGTTTGCACAAGATGTGCGCTACCGCCATCTACAGCGCTAAGGGGACTTCATTTATTCTCAACCTAAGGACTCCGAAGGTCTCCTAACCGAAGGTCTCCTAAAGGGGCGTTCACCCGACATAAAGTGGATACCGGAAAAGAACCAAAATGACGCTTCTTGTTAGATCTACTTTCTTTGGAATGTGTTGATGCATGTCTAATAGGTGACGTTACTTTTTCATCATGTCCACTCTACTGATATCTTAATTTAGGCCTAACAATAGTACAGGTGACAAGTATCACTTACCAGAAATCGTGCATGGGTCAAGGGAACATATCTGTGTGGTTTCTTCCGTATCCATTCAATTGTAGATAGGTTTCCCGTTTACAAACATTTGCTCCGTGAGGAGCGGCAAGATGCTAAGCAGCCAATGATGTGAGCACATTTTTTGAGTGACCGCTGTTTCCAAACAATCAGAGGTTGCAGAGGGACCCATAGCTGCACACGCAGACCAGAATGTTTGTAAACTGGAAACCTACGTATGATAACTGTAATAAGTAATATCATGGGCTGGCCCCTCTCCCCTACAGGACCTGAACAAGAAGTTGACACATGCTCAGGAGGCCGTCAGCTCTGACGACCGATTGGCCGGCAGCCCTTTGCTAAGGCTCCTCCGCTCCGACCCTAGACCAATCCTGGACCACCCCCACCCGTCCGGCAACCCCGACTGCTCCACCCACCACTCCTCCTTCTGGAGCGTTCCCGAGATCCTGAGCGTAGAGCGCCTCACGCAGGTGGTAGAGCAGCGTGCAGACAGGGGTGCAGTGCCACTGCTACAACTCTTCCTGCAAAAGGTGACTAAGGCTGTTTAGTGATTTCTAGTAAAGTGCTGCTGCTTATACATCATTACATTACATTGCACTTGGCAGACGTTTTTAAACCAAAGCGACATGCAATCAGGGGCAGACGTGGCCTAATGGTTAGGGAGTTGGTATTTCAATCTGGGGGTTGTAGGTTCAAATCCCACATGTCTGAAGGGCTGAAGTGCCCTTGAGCAAGGTGCCTAATACCACATTACTCCAGGGACTGTAACAATACCTGTACAGTAAGTCGCTTTGGATTTTAAAAAAACGTCCGCTAAGTGTAATGTAATAACAATCGAGGACATAATATGACAACATCACTAGCAGATACAAAGTGCACAGGAAAATATAGAACAACAAGTGCTTGAGCTATACATATACAGTGAAGCATGGCATTCAACATCCTGGCTGGACCACTGGACTGTATATGCACAGCTGATGCCCATGACTGGACAGCACAATAATGCATCACCCATAACCACAGCATTGTGGCGTACCTGTACAGTACATTATTGCAACTCTTCACTTGATGTGTTGGTTGCACTCAGGGGCGCACTCCTTCTAAAGATGACACAGTATTGCATCATAGCCGACAGGATCGCAACATACATTTTGAGAGATGTATGCCGAAACTGACATTTTGGCTTTGTCACTGTTCATGAATTTCCAATCAGTCCTGTGTGTGTGTGTGTGTGTGTGTGTGTGTGTGTGTGTGTGTGTGTGTGTGTGTGTGTGTGTGTGTGTGTGTGTGTGTGTGTGTGTGTGTGTGTGTATTCCTCTGCATAATATAACCTTCTGTAAAACCCCGCAGGTTCCGTGTGTGAGGCAGCTGCGCCATCTGCTGGAGCTGTTGAGACTGCAGGGAGACCTGATGAGGGTTTTCCCCTCCGAGAGCCCCCTCTCCCTCTCCTCACACACCATCACACAGCTGCTGCAGCAAATCCACAAAGGTATGCGTCTTACAGATTTTAAAAAAGACGCTTTTGAATAAGTCTTTAGTTTGGACAGGTGTGTTGAGGTTGCCATTCAATTGTATAAATGCTTTAAATGTGCACTGTGTAGGATGGTGGCCAGAGTAGGTATTGCAACTATGCTGCTCATTGAAACTGTGCTGCCTATTACCAAATTTGATCTTTGAGTATTTTTGAAATAACGAACTCGTATTTACTAGTATGACCAAAGTACAGTAAGTTTTGCAGCTAAAAATGTCTATTTTGTAAGTTCAAAATGGCGTACAATGGAGAAGATCCCCCTTTTCATGTATGAAAAGTGCAATTTTCCCAGTCATAATGAATACTTAGAATTTGATGATGGTGGTAAATATTAATGAAAAAGGTAACATTTGTGAAAGGGCAGCATGAATTCTGGAAATAAACTACTAAAAATATTACACCGTGCACCTTTAAGCTTTAAAAGCACGCTTTAAGTAATAATTGTCAGCATACCTGTAAACATGGTGCTGTAGCTGCTGAGGGAAAGGGGCAGGGTGGTCGGAGGCCATATGCCTTTGTGAATAGATGGGATTTAAAGTCATTCACCCTAATGCCATTTGAACCGTGACATCCATCCAGTTTTCCACCCAAACTGTTTTCTACCTTGGGCGAACATTAGCCGAGTTACCGAGTTATTCCGAATAGCTTAGTACAAGCGCTAATGGAACTTTGAACTCCGAACCATCACTTTAAGGTGCCTGTGAACATGTTACTGTAACTGCCCCCTGCTACTGTAGGTCATCAGAACGCAGCCCTCGTGTCCAGAGTGAAGACCTTCATAGACGTCTGGAACTGCCTGAGGATGGAGCTGGCCAGAGACCGTAAGGAAAAAACGCACGCACACACACACACACACACACACACACACACACACACTGACTTAACACACTCATCACACACACTCTATCACACACTATGATACATAATGTGTTCATATTTGTAATGTGTTACGATGTTACTTTGTGTGTGTGCGCGTGTGCGTGCTTGCATGCTTGTGTATGTTGAGCAGCTGAGAGAGGCGTTCCTCAGGCCCTGTGTGAGACGGAGTTGACCATGGAGAGTTCGGGGGCGTACCTGTCTCCTAGTCGCCATGGCGCCGGCTCCTGTCTCCGCCTCCTCATCGACTACCTGGCGGACACACACAACGGCCTGGTCAGGGAGGCACGCAGACTCAACCAGGAAGACAGGTACACTGCACTTGCTCTCTCTCCAACTCGCTGTGTGTGTGTGTGCGTGTGCGCGTGTGCGTGCAACTTTGCGTGTGCATGCCTGTACAGTACATGTGTCTGCTGTGCAGGCGTGCATGCATGCGTGTGAGACAGCTTAATGTCTCAATATTATGTTCATCACTCCACTGTTGTTGTGGATTTGGGAAAGCCTTTATGGACAGTCCATTTGTGTTGCCAATCTCTCTTTCTCTCTCTGTCTCTCTCTCTCTCTCTCTCTCTCTCTCTCTCTCTCTCTCTCTCTCTCTCTCTCTCTCTCTCTCTCTCTGTGTCTCTGTCTGTCTTTTCTGCAAATGTATCCTTATTTCCGTCTCTCTCTCTCTCTCTCTCTCTCTATCTCTCTCTCTCTCTCTCCCCATCCCTCTATCACTCCTGTAGTGAGTACAGCGTGAGTGAGGAAGGTCTGTCTGAGAGCCACCTGGCGCTGTGCCACCCTGAGCAGGAGCTGCTCCCCCTAGTGTTGGCCCAGTGCCACTACACCCTGGAGAGGGGCCGCCAGACCAGCAGCAGCTACAACCTGCCGGCCGCCCAGAGGGAGCTGAGCCGACGCTTCCTGGCCGGAAAACCAACCATACAAGTGGTGAGGACTGCTGCTCATTTTATTACACAGGGAATGTGTGTTTTAATCCATTCTCTATATACATTTCTTGGGTGTATTAGGAAACCATGGAACCATTGGAGAGCTCTGCTCCTGCCCTTGCCAATGTTAGGTTTGTGGCATTTGTTGCGTTGCCATCTTGGTTGCAATCCACTCATCCAAGTGTTGAGGCTGGCTGCTAATGTAAAACTCACTGGAGTTCAGTAGTTCATATACTGTACAGTACAGCGTACATTATGTACAGTTCACATGCTAATGTTAGAGATCAGAAGAGCCCACCTCAGCCCCCTTAAAATGCAATGATGAAATTCAATACCAAGTGAAAGGCCTGATCTTACCCTTGGTCGTGGCTCCAGCGGCTAAGACGACATCATGTTACCCCAGTCATCATTCCTGTCATCTCTTCACTGTCACTAAAAGCGTAAATCTCTACCACGCCCCCACCCCCCCCAAAAAAGAAAGAAAAAAACACTTGCAAAAGGCCTGACCTATCTCAAACACATTGCCTAAGTGGACAATATGAACAGAGTAAATGTATTTACAATGATAATTATTTAATTGTAAATTTCTATTTTAGGAGCCGTCTAAATACCTGAATCGTCGGCAGCAGGACTTCTCTGCGGTTCTGGCTGACGTACGACGTCTGATCCCTCAGGTGAGATAAACAGACATACTACACCTTGAATGGCATTACCTAGCATTGTTATGCAGCAGACTTGCCTGGTTATCACCAGACCTAATCACAAGTGAGATAAGGTCTGAAGAGCTGCCTACTATACTGTATATCCCGTAGGGGGTGTGTGGTTTGCGACTGACGGCACCGGCGGCTGTTTATTGGTTGTTAAGAATGTGTATCCATTTGGCACGTGTAGCCAAAGGCAATCTTGTCAGTTCTACTAAACAAACTGCAGTCATTCCACACCTCCCTGTTCTCTGATTGGAGAGAGTCATTAGTAAAGATTCAACGTGCCTTGCTGTGGTCATTATTTAGCATTCAACATACCTTGCCTAAGTACACTACATTACATTACATGCCTTGCTCCAGAGATGATTTGTTGTGTATACCCAAGGAGGTACTGTATATGTTGCATTACCAGACACAGGAAACAGCTGGAGCAGGAGAAAGGTAAAGTCCAAGGGGAGGTGTAAAATTAGCTTATTTCCAGAAATGGTACAGTATCGCTTTAAGGATTCAGTATTGGCATATACCCTGTGTTGATAAACTCATTTTTTGTTCCTCAGGAGCCCGTGAAGGGTTCCGTGTCAGGGGACATGAGGCTGGTCCTTCGCTCCTTCACTGACGTGTGTGACGCGGTGGTCGCGGTGGAGATCGGTCTGCGTTTCCTGGGGAAGACCGGCGGGGAGAGGGACGCGTCGCTAGTCTCCTACCTCAGGGACTCACTCAGGATGGGAGAGCAGATATCCAGCAGCATGGCCAAGGTGCTTATCATTGGTGCTAAGACTGCCTGCCTGCGTCAATGTAGCAAGTATTTATTTAGATATTTACAAGCAAGTCAGTTATGTAGAAAATAAAATGCCATGCATGTGTGCCTAATGTGGAAATCCATTACACTTCATGGGGCGTGGGAGGTCAAAACACTTGACTGAGCTCTAATGGACCGATCAAACAGTATTTTCTGACCCACCTGACCTTTCCCTCTAGATCAGACGCTGTACCTCAGAATTAATGATAACCAATGTTGTGGTTGTCAATTTCACAAAGCGATTTGTGAGTTGTGTTAGTGCATAAATATGTAATTATATGGACTACACAAGAGGAGTCTCATGTCTGACAAGCAGCCATTAGCCATGGTGCAGCGTTAGGGCTGGCTGACCGCCTTCAGTCTTGTAGTCGTAGTATATTGTAGATGTTGTAGTCTATTACCTAGTCTTGTACAAAAACTAAACCAAATTAAAACTAACTAAACTGAACTAACTCAAACTCTCAGCACTCCATAGCACTTAGTGTTACAGTTCTCTAATGTTATGATATTATTCTACTAACTTTTCTTCTTCTCCCACTTGTTTTCCTTTCATCTTTTTATTCTTCAGGCATTGGGGGAGAGCAGGCTGCAGCACTCCGTAGCCACCTGGCAACTCCTCACCTGCTGGAAATCAGAGCTCATGATCACGCGACGACAGGTGTGTGTGTGTGTGTGTGTGCATGTGTGTGCGCGTGCGTGCGTGCGTTACCGAGGGCGATAAGTCATTATGACATACTTGGTCATTAGCTCAGGAGGGTAAAGGAGAAGGAGAGGTCAACAGCTGTCCTCCAAGTATCAGGATGAGCATTTTCTTTGTGTGTTTGTTTGTTGTATAGGATCCCTTTCAGCATCTGTCCTCCGAGTACCAGGACAAGCTGTCTAGAGAAGAGACGAGTGAGCTTAGGAGATTCCTGGGCCTGACTGACGTTGACTACTTTACTCGAGAGCTCCACGAGATCCTTCTCTTGAAGACCAACGCAGAGAGCCCTGAAGCCTATGCATCTCACTGGGAGTAAGACGGCATCCATTTTATCATAGAGCAGCTTATAGCTTTTAGCCTTTGGCCTAGCCTAGTCAGATAGCTCATACCATCTTAATACAGTAGTGTTATTTGAAATAGGAAAACACAAGAACAAATCAACAGATTGTCTAATCTTAAGATTGTTGTTACCAAAATGGCAACGACCATGTCAATCTGTTACTTAAGACTGTGTCATTGCAATGTTGTTATGGTGCAGTTCAGCTTTTTCATAGTGAGTGGGATACGCTGTTTCAGCTAATAATGATGTAGTTGAGCTGACGATCTCATCTGCATGAAAGGGCTCAGATCCAGACTAAGGGTGGATTCCAATCTGCGGACTTTTGTCCTCCCTTGCTCCCTTGCCTGCTTGTGACCTCATGAGGATGTCACTGACGACAGAAAATGAATTCAATATCTTGCAAAATCACAATTCACATTTTCCCATTTGCAATTGGGATGGTGAATGAAAAACAGTCGCCCAAAAGTTCTTGTGGCTAGGCTGACCGATGCAAAACTTTATTGTTTTCTCCACGGAGGAGGGGCCAGGAGGCGTTGTGAGGCAACAAGCACAAGTGGAGGACAGGAGTGTGCATATTGGAATGCACACAAAGACAAGGATTTAAGTTCATTCACACACATCGCTACTAGTTACTCACTCAGTGAGAGAAGACAATAGAATGTTTATGTGTTCCAGCGAAGCAAGGTCTGGACAGGCGAGGAGAGTAGATGTGATGGGATGTGGGCAGATTCCGAGATAAAAAAAATATTTTAACTTTGAGCGATGCGACTAAGCAAGTAGCCAATTGGAATGCAGAATTCAGATTACTGACAATTAACTTCTTGCTTTTGCAGTGCACAACGAGCGAGTGGTGAACAAGTGAGTGAGCTATAAGCGAGGAGTAACTAGTAGCGACATATGTGAATGTAGCTTAACAGTGTTGTTATAGAATGAACAGTATGTTATACCGACTCAACTCTAAAGAAGATGCGCACTGCGTCGAAACGCCAGTCATTATGTTTGCACTATAATGAAATAACTTAAAAGTATCTGAGTGCTCCAGTCATCCCTGGCCTAGTCTTTCTGAAGTGGAGCAGTTTGCTGTCCACTTGGAGTAGTGTTGTACTAGTGTTTCCTGAACAGCTAACAGGTCTGCAATGTGGAGATTCCATTTATCAAGACAGTCCGTAGAAATACCGGTAGTCCCAAATAGTCTTCTTTGTCCACCCTCCATCCCTTATTTTTTCTTCTTCTCTTATACCCCCCACCCCACCACACACACTTCCCCATCTATAATCTTCTCTCTACCTCTCCTCCACCCCCATTCTAACCTCTCCTCTCTTTTCTTCTCTTCTCTTCTCCTCTCCATCTATCTCTCCTCCAACCCCTTCCTGGCTTCTCCTCTCTTCTCCATCTCTCTCTCCATCACACCCCATTCTGACTTGTCTTCCTTCTTCTCGATTTCTCTCTCTCTTCCACCCCCATCCTAACCTCTCTCCTCTTATCCATCTCTTCTCTTCTCTTCTTTTCTCTTCTCTTCTTTGTGTTATGCAGCATCACATCCACCCTGGAGACCCATCTGGACCAGAAGGGCCTGCAACCCCCACCCAGCCTCCACGCACTCCCCGACAGTCTAACCATGAAGCAGGCGGCCCAGGTCTGGAAGACAGCAGTGGCATTCAAAACATGAGCAATGGCACTCAGAAAAAAAAAAACATTTGGGAGACTGTGGTGGCATTTAAAACATGAGCATTTGTTAGACTGTGGTGGCATTTAAAACATAAGCATATGGGGGACTGTGAGTGTGTGAGGTCATCAGTCACTGTGGATCAGATTTAAGTACTTTTTTGCTTTTTGATTGTCTCCTGCTGTTGTTGTTTGCAAGTATGTGTCTCAATTCCACTTTGCTGGACCAGTGCATAGCTTCAGGAGTTTAATTTCCCTTTAATCACTGCATCCTGAAGATTTTGTAATTATGAATTAATTAAGTTTACATTCATTCCAATGTCAGGGTTTCTTATAACTTTTGTCTAATGTCTGGGTTTGTTATACTGTATTTGTTGTCCTTGTCTTGTAAATGTTCAAGTTGCACAGTTTAAGGTTTCAATGTGGACTCTTGTGGTTAGTAATGGATAGATTTATAATGTAAAATATCTTATTTGTTGGTAAATATATTAACCAGTTTCTTCCATAGGCCTAACTCTCCTTGAAAAGAAAGTTGTCATTTTAGTGTTGGGCTTTGAGAACCAGAGGGTACTCCTGTCTAAATAAAGTTTTCTCTGAATAAAATAGTGGTTCTCAACCTTTTTTAATGAATGCCCTCTTGGCCTCATCATAAGCCTCCAAACGCCCCCTTGATCTCAAAGATCCAGTCTGCCCAGCGAAGCTGCCTATACACTCCCCTCAGTATACTCCATGTGCTGGGCGGGTCAGATGTGCCGACTGGCAGTGATTGACATTGTATGACCAGCGGGCGGAGTATGCGGGGGGAAAACAGCAGCTTCGTTGGGCTGGATTTTATCATAAGGCTGCCAATGCCAGTGGAAATTAAGCACCGCCGCCTCTCAGCTGTATCTTTCTCAATGCCCCCCTAAGACTCCTCAATGCCTCCTCAACAGTATTCTCAGCTGTGTCATTTCCTTCGCCAAGGTAAGCTCTCCAAGTGCTTTTCAGGTTGGTTTATGCGTTTGTTTTCACATATTTTCCTAACCCATATTCAAAAGCAACAACATTCTGTCTTGCCATTGACAGACATGAGGAGACCTACACTCACCGGCCACTTAGGAACACCTCTCTAGTGCTGGGTGGGACCCCCTTTTGGCATGAGAACTGCCTGAATTGCCTGCAACAATACTAAGGTTGACTGTGGCATTCCAACAAAGATAAATTGGTTCTAATTGGCCCAAATCGTGCAAAGAAAATATCCTTATGCCATTATATCTCCAGCCTGAAACGTTAATGTAAGGCAGGGTTGACCCATGTTTTCATGTTGTTGATGTCAAATTCTGACCACATTTTTCGACCTTCTACTGTTGTTTATGGTGAGCCTGTGCAAATTGTTGCCTCATATCCTGTTTTTAGCTGAGATGTGTAATGTTGCCTTTGTATCACCAAACCAGTCTGGCAATTTTCCTCTAACCTCTGCCATCAACAAGGCATTTTTGCCCTCAGAATCGCTGTTCATTGTATTTTTTTTCTTTTTGGGACCATTCTTTGTAAACCCTATCCAAGTAGATCAGTCTTTTCTGAAATACTCAAATCAAGCCCTTTCGACACCAACAGCCATGCCATGTTCAAAGAAATTTAAATAACCTTTCTTTCCCATTATGATCCTCGGTTTGAACTTCATCATATCATCTCGACCATGTCTGCATAAATGTATTGAGTTGCCACCACGTGATTGGCTAATCAGAAATTTGCCTCAATGAACAGTTGTAATAGGTGTTTCTAATAAAGTGGCCGGTGGGTGTAGTTTCTGTCTGGTCTAATTATGAATGTCGGCAATGCATTCCCAACAAGATATTTAAAATGAAATCAATTCACCCTGAAATTACTTGCCAAATCTTTGGGCCTACGGCCCACAAGTAAATCTTGTGCAGATTTGTGACACACCCCCCATACATATTTAATGTATACCTTGGATGAGTTGACACACACTAGTGAAACTAGACATGACCTCCAGACCTCCACCAAGGAAGCTGTTTGATAGAACATTTGTCTATGTTACGCCCTATCTTTTACAAGTGTTCCTGTTTTTTGTTTTTTTGTGGAGTTAGAAACTGTAATGTCTAAATTAGCCCTACAAAGAAAGCGAAAAAGAAAAACTTGCCCTAAAAATAAGAATTATGTGGAATAGATGCTGTGACAGTTTCTCCCACAATGCATTTGTCAACTTCTGCTGATATTTCAATTCTTTGGAATCATTGCATTGATTCATTGCTGTCAGAGGGGTTGCTGTTTCACTTTAAACAGGGATAATGCTTTTGTTATTATTAACATTAGAAATCTGTGTTTTATATGTATCAATACATTTGAAATGTAATTTCGCATTATAAGATGCATATAATTGCCACTACAGAGCTTTTGGTATCTTTGTAGTTGTTTTGGGTAGCTCACATCCACAGTCACTCATTGAAGGTGCTAGACAAAAGTGTAGGTCTGTGTTAAGAAATTCTCTGCATTTATACATGTATTATTGAAAATATAAAATGTGATAAAAATATAACCTGTAGTTAGGATTTTTGCTTTCTGTGTTTCTAGTTAAACTCTGTTTGGTTAAATCCTGTGGGAACTCTGTCTCTGTGTGAGCGCTTGCTGTGATTGATGTGACATCTGTGATGATTCAGAGAAAAAGTCCGCTGCACGACCAGGATTTCTTTTGCTCCCAATATTTTATTTTTCCGTGACGTTTCAGGTTTTTACCCCTTCTTCAGACGTCATTACCTCAACTGATGTGACATCTGTATCAGGAGGAGATATCTCTCCCAAGGGTGTCTCAAACAAGTTACCACTTAGGCCTATCTGAACTATTGTCTTGTATGCAGGGCTTTGAACCGGTTCAAGGAACGAAAACGAAAACCAGGATTTTTTTGTATTTTACAGGGAACAGAAACGAAACCGGAAACGTTATTATTTTTTATGTTCTGGAACGGAAACACTTATTTAAAAATAATGGTAACCGGTTAATACCGTTCCTCAAACTAAAAAAAAAAGTAATTATTTTCCTGTGCACGTTACCATGACGGCTGAGGTTCACGTCCTGTGTGACATCAGACATTCTCTGACTGAATGGAGAGAGAGCTGTGGATTACAAAGTCTCCACTCCACATCTTAAATAAGAAAAACCACTGTCATACAAAAGGGTAGAGTTTATTGCATCATTGTAAGACATTGCAGAGAAGAGTGTGTAAAGCTCACCGAGAATATTCTACGTTATTGGGCATCCATGGCCGCTTCAAATATGCACAAACTCACAAGTCAGCGTGGAGCGCGCATTTTCATCATTGAGGTTTATTCTCCGCTTAGGTCGTCCCTGAATGACAAAATTCTGGAGGATATTCTTTTCATCAGCTTGAATAAACAGTTAAAGTACAACAATAAAGTAGGCTGACTCATTTGCACTTCCGTCTTTCTTGGTTAATTAACGTCAGTTAGGCCTATGGGGAGTAATCAGCTGACAGGAACGAAATTAACCGTTCCGGGAACAATATTTTTTAATATATTGGTGGAACTCACACCAGAAACGTTATAATTCCGTTTCGATTCGGAACGGAACGTTTGGAAAAAAATAACGGTTCAAAGCCCTGCTTGTATGTTTATTCTTCTTGTTATCTGAACTATTACCTTATCTGGTTTACATTAGTGATTACTTGTTAGTGGACAATAAAGGCATACCACCACTGCTAGCAGACTGGGCTTGTATCACTTCTGTAACATCTCTGTGATGAGCAAGATCCCCATTCTGCTGCAGAATGTTAAATGCTACCTCTGTCTCCTGTGTGGGTTTTCTTTCAGGTTAATTTTGATAAGGTGATACAGTGAATTTATTCACAGTCTGCACACTGCGAAATAAGTTCCAAAAAATGAAATGTATTAAATTAAAACAGCAATGTTTTGATAACCCTAGGGCCATGTAATATTGGATAAAAGACCACCAAACGCTGTCATTTGTAGTCAGTCAGTTTATTTGTCCACACTAAAGACATTTTCATTTCTTGTCATATAGGCTATTGTAAGCAATGACTGACCTGTCAGCCTTTCAATGGTGTCCTACTACTGTACAGTTGCACAAAAGCATAAATGCAAACTATCCATTTGCCTATTTACCTATCCAATCCTATTTTGATTAATTGCAGAAAATGTAATAATATTAGACACATGATGTCTTGTTAGCATACAGTACGCACTGAAAATATTATGTCTGACAAAATGTTCTCTTCATGTTCTTTTAATAATCTGATATGGGTATAGAAAATGATTAAGTAAAAGTATAGGCTACTTAACTGTATTCAGTTTCCATTAAACTTAGACTTACAGTAGACCTCTTTATTGCCCATTAAACTTACATGAAATGGAAAATTAGCTTTGGTGGCACAACGACACACAAGAAAAACACACATCACACATTACCCTTTAGGCGGGAACATCTATCTGTACTACCCTGGCCAATGTCAGGACAAGTGCGAGCTGCCGCTGCTGCTGCCACCACCCCTGCCCCTGCCACTGCCGCTGCCCCAGACCCGTTATCCACGCTATCAGATTGCATTATTGCTTTAAGGCCAGCAGGTGTGAACAAAGTGTTTAGAAGACTAGTTAGGTCACTCAGGCCAGTCTTCCCAAGAATTTTGTAATTGCATTCAAACATATCTATCTCCCTCTGCATCATACTGACTAGTTTTTTTTTGTCTTGTGCATAGTCATCTTTCATGGCCTCTGTTTGGCCACCCTTTTGGCCACCCTTTTGGCCACCCTTTTGGCCACCCTTTTGGCCACCCTTTTGGCCACCCTTTTGGCCACCTTTAGTATTCGTGTTCTCTTTCTCTTTAGAGTCTAGGTCTTCAAGACTACACCCATGAAATCCTCTCCTAGACTTAAAAAGCCAAGTGCCTCCTTGTGCCATGGGATGAGTCTTTTCAGTATAAAAATCAATGTAGTTGTTTTGATCATGCTTGTAACCAGCGAAACTCATGAGGAACAATGGGAAATTACGGAAATTTCGAACAGATTCTGCAAACACAGCAGCCATGAAATATTGCCCTGCGTATGCACAATTTGTGTCACAGTGCCGGTCAATGAATGTCTCATCACAGAACTTGTTAAATTCAAAAGCACTAACTTTATCTCTTATATGCTCATATCTGTGTATCTCGTGGTCAATATGATTCCAATACGTATTAAGAAATCCTTGATCATGTGGTTCACATTGTCCCAACAAATAAGCATAAATGTCTTCATTGTGTACCCTGTAGAGGTAATTATTTAGAACATAATAGCTGTCAGCAGATTGTTCGTTTCCTTTCTTGTCAGTTTTGTATGCTTTTTTAGCATGATACCAGATTTCTCACACAACATCCTGAACTGTAGTAATCCGTATGGCATTTTGCGGTTCCCTTTTACCGTTAACAAGGTAGATACATTCCACATTTTCACGATCCTCAACATTAAAATCCTGGTGAAAAATTCCCCATGTAAGAGCTTCTAAATCTATGATGCACTGTACATTTACTTTTTCTATTTGTTCTTCGTCCAGGTTCAGGTCCAGGAATGGCTTTCGTTGGTTTGGCCAATTGGGAGCACTAAACTTGGAGTTTTCATAATATTTCTCGATATATTGTGGGCCATTAAGGGCCTGGCCTTGATAATGAGGAATGACCTGCCCCCTCTGGCTCCCCTCCACCCTGGTCAGCAGGTGTCCTGCTCTATCCAACCAGGCCACGACTTTATTACTCTCATCCCCTTGCCTCCAGACAGGCCGACCTTCACCCCCCTCCCTGGTCACTATCTCCCCAGCGCGAGTGACAGAGAGGGCAGAACGATGGAGGTGCAGTGTAGCCTCCAAACGGAGGCGCCTGAGTCCTTGCAGCAGCTGAGTGGCAAACGCTAGTTCCTTCCCAAGCTCACAGCCCAGCACGCTGACCGTACCCAAATGCCTGTCTACAGTCTCCATGGCTCCCACAACCCTAGCAACCTCCTCTGCCCTGTAGCCCCCTAGCAACACCACCCCATCGCTGGCCCTGCTACCATGACCCACTAGCATTACGTGACTGTCTGACGTCAGACGCACTCTGGTCCCACGTATGACCTGCAGCGCCCCCCTCTGGTAGCTAAGCAGAGTGGACACCGTGGGGTCCTTCTCAAACAGGAAGGAGGCAGACTCCTGCACTACCGGATCATCCTGCAGCATCACAATACTCTGGTGATCGTAAGAGACCTTCTCAGTACTGCTTGTATGTTGGGAACATGTGGCGCTTCTAAAGCCTGGCTGATCGGATTTGCATAGATTAGCATCTGTATTTGTTTCCGTCATTACCGGTACGCTCTCCTCTGGCTTGCTTACAAGTGAGTGCAGGGGTATGACCCTCTGGTTTATGCTGCTATCTTCATCTTTCATGTCACCTGAATCATCCAACGTCAATGGATTGCACTCAGGAGCCCCATTAACCTGTCTGAGCGCACTGCCCTTACATGTCAACACTAGAGATGAATTATGGGTAATGTCCATGACAGTGAGCAAGTTATCAGGAATCATATCATTGAGTGCATGAGTCGCTGGCACTGATGTAGGTGGACCATGGTGCTGCTCAGGACTTCCCAGTCCAGGCTCATCTGGTTTGACGGCTTGGGTGTTCTGTAGACGTTGGTTGTCGGAAAGGCAGCACGGCCTGTGAACAGAGACAGGGAGAAGGTTAGGCACATCTGATGTTACTTTACCCTCCGATGTGCAGATTGGTCAATGTTAACATGATGGAGCAAGAACCTTGTAAAATAACATTCATTTCAGGTGCAGACATGCACACTCACAGTTTGGTCTTCAGTATGTCTATTGGTCCTTGTGGTACGACTGTGCCCTTCAGTTCAATGGTGTCTGTATTGAAAGGGAGAAATATGTCAAAACAACAGCAGTTGACCCAAGGTGTGTTTACACAATGTATAGGGAAAATTGTCAAGAGTCATGTCAGTGTCAGTGACCGTGACATAGAAACCTTCAATTTTTCCAGGCTATGGCATAGGCAAAATGTTGTTAATACTGTATATCCCATGCTATTCTGATATTGCATTGCCACTGAATTCCAAGTTTTACTATACATTTGAGAACTTGAAAAAAAAAATCCAGAAAATACAACATAATAATATGCAAAATACAATAGGATTCATATTAATTTCATACTAGCGTGTATTTAATCAAAACATTTAAAATATCAGTACGTTTAAATTTTTTAAATGTCTATTTTGCCATTTCCTTGAATTGATGTCATTACAGCAGGGGTCCCCAAACTAAGGCCCGGTGGCCGGATGCGGCCCGCCATGCCCATTTGACTGGCCCTTCACCTCTCTGCACCTCAACATTTGAACTGGCCCAAAGAAGCAATCCTCACAGAGAAAAAAAAGATGACATATATTTTTAAAAGATTTTATTTTGTTTATCGACAGGCCTTCCTACAGTTTAATTTTACCAGAAGTTTCTTGTCTTGATAGTTTCTCATCTCACTGTAAACAGGCCTACCATTACTATTGTATCACTCATAAACTGTCAATCACCATATTTTTCTAACCTTCCCCTGCCCCCCTCAAACTACAACCATGGTTCTCTGTTTTCCTAAGATTTACAATATTTCTTCTCAACATAGGCTGTTGCTATTTCATTCTTGCTGTGATTAGTAGAAAGTTACACTTTTATAAAAGCCAATCAGCATAAAAGGAAACCTCTCAGATAGATTTTTTCTTCTAAGTTTCGGAGTTTCAACGTCATTTTCAAACTCAAATATAGGCCTACAGTTCCTTGTAGGTATGTACAAATATTTTTCTCTTGAAAGTTCCTCGATCTCATGATTGAAAATTATTTTCTAGATTTAAGAGGCCTGCTGTTCAGACTGTGATGATATGTCTTCTATGGTCATTGGTTTTTGCAAAAGTGTTTTTACTAATCTCAGGAATCGGCTAACAAAAAAACAAGACCCTGTGTTCAGTAGAAATATGTCTTCTGAAGACATAAGCAGAGCACAGCAAAATACTGCAATAACATGTTTAAAGGGACTTCTGTGAAGACATGGGGTCATGTGCATTAACATTATGCTGCACATCACACTAATTCATGCACCATCTTACCAAATATAAGTATTCAATAGGCCTAAAACTGTTAAGCTATGCCCTAGAGAACTTTGCAGAAAAACAATGGCTGAATAAAATCGACACCCCCCCTTCCCCCCATAAAACGGTCTGTTCCATTGGCATGGATTGACCCATAGCTAAGTATGAGACAGTGCTGGGAAGAGAGGGTTAGCAGTGTAAAAAATCCCTCAACCCATTCCCCAGAAATATCGAGCCATGATGTACCTGTACCAGTGGCAGCAGCAGTGGTGGAGGGCAGAGTGCCAAGGACCAGCATCAGGAGGCCGAGGGTCAACATCTTGCCAAGACGCTGACGAGTCTGAAGAGATGCACTTGCCTACAGGACTAAATATACGGTGGCAGAGCCAACCTGGCATGGCCATGGGCTGTAAAAGTCAGTGGTAGCCAATGTGTAGCTGTCTAGCTATCTTTATGCAAGATAAATTAAACACTGTGTGCGTGCGTGCGTGCGTGCGTGCGTGCATCCTTGCACACGCCTGTGTGCATGTGTGCACTGTGTACCTGTACCACGAGAGTCTGTTGAATGGAAGATTTTTTTTTAGAAGACTGTCCTACTTCTGAAGAAACCCACCACGTCTAAATGTCACAGCTTGGCTTCTAGTTGTTTTCTTTGACAGCAGTATTAAGTCAAAATTCCATGTTAATTATAGTTAGAAATACACTATATTACCAAAAGTATTGGCTCACCTGCCTTGACTCAAATGTGAACTTAACTGCCATCCCCTTCCTAATCCAAAGGGTTCAGTATTATCGGTCCACATTTTGTACGTTTTACAGCTTCAGCTCATCTGAAAAGACACTCCACAAGGTTGAGGAGCATATTTATAGGAATTTTTGACCATTTTTCCAAAAGCACATTGGTGAGGTTACACACTGAGGTTGGTCGAGAAAAGCCTGGCTCTAATTCACCCAAAAGGTGTTCTATTGGGTTTAGGTCAGGATAGGTCAAGTTCATTCATACCAATGATTTGGATGCAACTGCTTGGCCATGCAACCCATTCCACGAAGCTCTCTGCATACTGTACTTGGATTTATTTGAAGGTCAGATTAAGTTAGGACCTTTGTTGAAATTAACTGTGCAGAAAGTCAACCTCCTCTTTGCACTACCGTATGAGCCTCTTCTCTGTAAATTTACGAGTCGCTGTCGTTCCATTTTTTAATGCTGACAATTGAGTGTTGAATATTTCAGGAGAAAGGAAATTGGTGGCATCTAGAGCATGACACGGGAGTGGATTTTCACTCCCGTCCCATCCCGGTCCCAGAAAAAAAATCCCATCCCGTCCCGGAGTGGAGTAAAAGAAACAAATCCCATCCCATCCCGTCCTGAAAAGAATGTCTCCCAATCCTGCCCACTCCCACTCAAAATCAATCCCACTCCCGTTTCATAGGCTTTTTAAATGAAAAAATAAGCAAGCATTCCCGCTCTCATTCATTTTTATTCCCGCTCCTGCCCGCTCCCATTCATCTTTATTCCCGCTCCTGCCCACTCCCGTTCATCTTCAAAATTTTGACTCCCATCCCGCGGGAATCCCGCAGGACCTGCGGGACCCACGGGAATTCCTGAAAAATGTCATCCTCTAGTGGCATCCTATGGCAGTTCCATGCTGGAAATCAATTACTGAGCTTCCTTCACAATGTTTACTAATAAACTGTCGGCATGCCTAGGTGCTTGATTTTATACACCTTTGGTCAGGCCAAGTGAGTAGGGAACCAGATCATTAGTGAATAGGCCTACTTTTGGTAATGGAGTATATCTTTAACCTCTACAAATAAAGCCTTGTCCAATAATTATCCTACTAGCTGTAGCATTAGAAAATGCACAGAGTATACAAAATGGTCAGTTTTCATGACCTGAATGACCATGTGGGCAGTCTCTTTTACAGTAGGGTGGAATTTGAATAGACGTTTTCTATGTCAAGTAGGCTATTATGACTGGACTTACAATGAACAGAGCTGCTATCATATGAGCCGTACATCTGAATTGAACAGAAAAAAGTTAATCATCAGTTAGTAGTAGTAATGTGTCATCTTCAGTTAGGCTATCAGGCACTTGTCACCCACTTTATGGCTGTGCCTTTGTGCACTGTCCGTGAAAACGTAGTCCTATCACACCACATTGACACACACCACTTCACAGTTCAGTAGAAGTGGCAGCACAGAAGATTAATAAAACGTGTAATTATGCAAATATCATGGGGCGCTGACTGTGTCCACATAGTGCCAATGTAGCCGTACCATAAGTGGGCAACATTGGATGGATTAGTAGAGTAGAGTAGAGTAACATTTATTAATCCTGAAGGAAATGAAGGTGTCTAGTAGTATACATTTTAGTTATTGCACAGGTACACCGGGCTCAGGCCCAGGCGCCCAAAAACCAAGGGGTCCCTGAAGCCCAAGCTTCTATAGTATTTGCTTTCTCACACTGCGTTAAATATTGCTTCTTATTTCCAAATCTTCTCCAGAGTTCTCCCCCAAACACCTAACAACGATACGTCGGGTGTCCAATTTGTAGGCAAAGACCCTGCATCTTTTTGGAAACTATACTGCAGCAACATCCATGGAGAGGGGCATTTCTTGCTTTTTGGCCGAGGGGCCCATGGAGTCGTAATCCGCTTTCCTGCCCTCTCTCAAACGGCCCTCAGAGGTTTGGCCAGCAGCCAGCAGTCTTCAAGGGGCCAGGGTGATGCGGGTGATATCAAACATACAATTAAATTCAGTACAAAGGTCGTAACATTGCTGATCCAGCCCTCAATGCTACACAGACATAACCATGCAACCATTTCTGTGTGACACTAACACCATGTATGCGCTGTCCGTATTGTTCCTGGGCCACAGGGGAGAGGAGATCTTTGAGCATACATACTGTACATACATAGCCTACATATTACTGAGAAAGGTGCATTATGGCAATCCAAGAAAAGTGTCTTGACAGGGTGTACAGTGTGATACTGAGGGAGGAGAGGCACTGAGGGAGGGGAGATGAAGGCATCCAGGGAGGGGGTGGAGTGAAAGCACGTGGAAGGAGGTGGTGGGGGAGACATGACGAGGAAGGAGTTAGAGACAGAAGGGATAGGGAGGAGACGCGAACAGGGAGGAGGGATAGGGAGGAGATGCGACCGGGGAGGAGGGTGGAGGTAGAGGAGGATGGTGGAGCTGCTCTTCTCTCCTCATCCCCACACAGGGTCAGTTGGAGGACATGCAAAATGGGGGACATGCTCTGAGAAGGCCTTTGAATACCCAGACATTACAGTAGACACAGTGGTAGAGGTAGGCTACAGTTAGGCCACTGGTCACGGGTTGATAATGAAATGAAGAGAAAGCTATCTGGGTGATTTAATCTAAATTGTTATAAAATCGTTGATGGAGAGAGAGAGGGAAATAAAGTAAGCAGTTACATTTTATTTCACATCCGATGTATTTGATCTAACTCAGGAACTGCATCGTAACAAACAAAGTGATCTTCTTTAATGGATACAGAGCCTGCAATTCTACAAAACACAGGGGAAGATGAGCAAAGCTACTGAAATACATGTTACAGTGGAGGGTAAAGTTATTATGCAACTAAATGGAAGCTTTACACAGAACCACAAATTCTGAAACACAGAGAGAGAGAGATTTTGCGAGAGCCAGGTTTTGGTTCGGCAGCAACCCCTTGATATGTCAATATTACATTTGTAGGCCTACAATTTCAGCTTTCAGACGCTAGGTGGCAACAAATCCACGATCATCATCTCTTCTCGTGTGTGTGTGTGTGTGTGTGTGCGGGCTAGT
The DNA here is from genome assembly GCF_034702125.1 of Engraulis encrasicolus. Taxonomy (NCBI): domain Eukaryota; kingdom Metazoa; phylum Chordata; class Actinopteri; order Clupeiformes; family Engraulidae; genus Engraulis; species Engraulis encrasicolus. The sequence continues at coordinate 13,676,894 of NC_085873.1, forward strand.
CTCATTTCCCAGGTGTATCAAAGGAAATGTTATGACTTACTAAAGCCTAAAAGCTTTCAAATTCCTTAGTCACACTTTGGTGCGTGAATAGGTTGGCAGGTTAAAGCATTGGGAATTTTAAATATATACCCACCATGCCTTACCAATAATTCTCTCTGGCTGATGTCACTGTGTTGTAATAGCACCACTTATTGCTTATGATGAGTTATGGCCTAACCAGTGATGTAGGCCTACAATGGGGATTATAGAGCTTTTCACCTGCTGTAATAATTGTTTTTTTCTCTGAAATTGCTTTGAATCCCTCTTCTGACCCTCGTTAGAGAAGTTGGATGGAGTTGCCCTCTGCCCTCTATTGTCACACCAGAGCCAAGAGCCATGGAATTCAGAGTTGTGTCAACCGGGGTACAGGGAGTCAGTTGGTGACATGATTCACTTAGATTCAAATCATTCTAGGCTGCGGCTTTCTGTTCACCAGAGACTTAACACAGAACCACATAACAAGCAAGGATGAAGTAATGAGTTAAAATGAAATACATAACTTAACCACACTTTCTGTGTTCTACATACTTGGAACTATTTTGAAACTATGCCAATGTTGATCTGTGTATCAAAGGACGCCACGTGCAGACACCTTATTAGCTGCTTTTTAAAATTGAACACTGGGATCAATGGGATCAGCCTTACTTCTATGGATCTAGGTCACATGATCGAATCTCTTAAACATTTTTGAGATTTTCACAATGGGCCCATGTGAACGTGAATAATTCATTAGGCCTATTCAATATTTATGCGTACTCAACTCATTTATTCAATAGAGTGCAGAAAAAACATTAGTTCTACTAATAAGTATGTCCAGTAGGCTACAATTATTTCATGTTCAATAATTTTTTCCACAGAAGAATGCACTTTCCTTTCCACTTTCCCTTTGAACACTCAGTCAAGCCATTGTACAATGTATGCACCACATTCACCTATTCACACTTGCATTCACACAATGGTTATCTACTAAAGAAGGCGCTGCTGTGTGTAAAACTTGTCATATTAAACATGGACTATGCATCAAGCCTACACCAGGGGGCAGTGTAGCATAAGAACCAGTTGATCTTCTCCTCTGAACATTAATTTGAAGATCCTCAAACGTATGTACAGTGCTCCACATGATTGCCATAGATTACACATATATTTATAATGCCCTCCTGTTCATTAACACACATTTATATTTATTTGATGTTGATAATCTTTATTGATATTTTTATAGCCTTCACATGGATATTTAGTACCTATGTTTAATTTTGACACCAGATTGCACTGTAAAATTGCATAAGCTTGATGTAATATATGGTGACTTCATACTAGCCTATAAATCTGGCATCATAAAGTCTCACGACTCTCTGACTCGACTCCCACCCACAGCAGGTGAAAACTCGTCACTTGAGAAGTTAATGATGGGGGCACTGAGGCAAGGACTGATTACTGCATGGGCCAACTGGGCACAGGCCCAGGGGCCCAAGAGCCAAGGGGGCCCTGAATCTCAAGCCTCCCCTCATATTCTCATATTTTATTACAATTACACACTAAACTACTGTACGTTTTCTCGGGGGAGAAACTCCCATACCCCATAATGAAGTTTCTCAAACATTTTGGTTAAACCCACAAATCTTTTTGAACCTTGCGATGGAATGGAGGGGGGCTCTTTGTTATTATCTGGCCCTGGGGTCATTTTGTTCTATTTAGGATCACCATCTACCTGTACCCATGTCACATCAAGGTTCCCCAATCTTGACATGGATTTTTGGGTGGGGGTGGTTGAGTCCTGCACTTGGGTGTTTCTGGAAACGTAGTTGCTAACTATATTAGCTACTTGTTGGTTACAATGCAATTTCCCGTTGGCAACCAACAAAGTTGCTAACAGCTAACAAACTACGCTTTCCAGAAATGCACCCCTGGTATGTTGGCCCACTAGGGAAATGCCTGTATGCCAGATCACCAGTCCAGCCCTAGTCTGTGCAGAACTGTAGGTCATGACACCGTGGTGACATCTCAGCCGCTTGCACGTGACGTGACCAACCCAGTCAGGGGGCTTGAACCCGGGTCACATATCTTTTTGCTCACTGTGTCCTCTCAATAACTCAATAACTGTGTGTGTGTGTGCGTGCGTGCGTGCGTGCGTGCGTGCGCACACGCAAGCTTGCATCTCTGTGTGTGTGTGTGTGTGTGTGTGTGTGTGTGTGTGTGTGTGTGTGTGTGTGTATGCATATGTATGTGTGTGTGTGTGTGTGTGCGTGTGCGTGCGTGCATGTGTGCGTGTGTGTGTGTGTGTGCCTGTGCATGTGCGTGTGCGTGTGCCTGTGCATGTGTGCGTGTGTGTCAGCCATTCGAGTACTTGGTTTTCAAGTCCTCAGTCTCTGCTCTGTGAGCTCTTCCATGACTCTGCTGTAGGAACATTAACATAGAAAGAGAGAAAAATATATTCATTACATCCTCACAATCCATACACCAGGGGCGGGAAAACGTTTCTGTTTGAGGACCACATACTGAAAATCTTAACTATGAGGGTACAATAAAAAGTGGTGTTATTTCAACACTCAGAGACTACTCCAGAACCAAATACACTCTTGAAAGTGCTGAATCGACTTCCTGTGTGTTGAAGTAACTCCGCAACTGCAGCATTTCCGAATACTAGTAGGCCTAAAGGCGCAACTGCATTGAAATATGAAATATGAAAGCCTGCATGCTATAGGCTACTAGAATTTCATAAAAATGTCACACTGTTATGCATATATGCCTATATACTGTAATATGTTTAATTTTAGGTGTCTGTGAGAGTAGGACATTCAGAAGAGAGAAAAAAGATTTCAAGGCATAAAACAGCTGTGGTCCTATAGTGATCCTATACTGCTCCCCGGGCAATGCCACCTCCGGCACCCCGTGTGATTTTCGTGATGTCTTTGTGAGTTCCGCCATTGTGCCACCCCCTCATGGGTGCTAGTTGACCCAGCCCTAGGACCACCCCAGCTCACAATAGGCCTACAATACATGTTTTTTTTTATAAACATGGTGTTTGTTTATAAATACGGCAAGGCACTGGCAGCTAACCACGTGAGCTAATTTTTTGATCGACAGCGGTTTCCAACAATCAGAGGTTGAGTTGTGCGCAGCCAGGGGAAAACAAAAAATGAGAACCCATGTATAGGCCTCTACATGTATGGATGACATAGCCTCTCACTTTGCTTGAATTGCTCCAGAGAGACAGAGGCCAGCAGGACAGGACAGGACAGGACAGGACATCCATCTGGGCTTCAGGACAGGACAGTGGACAGAGGACAGGGCTGGGCAGGGCAGGGCAGGGCAGGACAGGTCATCCATCTGGGGGTCAGGACGTATTCGACCTGGCTTCTGCCGCCACATCATTTGCTTCTGCCAATTCACTTCCAATTACCTGTCTTAATTAGCAGAGCTCGTCAGCCGTGCAGACGAGCTAATTAGTGAAATTGTCTGTGTTGGGAGTCCATGACAGGCTGGCAGGGAGGCAGAAGCAATATCGCAGGCAGAAGTTTTATATTCTCAAGCTGTGCGGTCAACCTCTACTTTTAGGTCCCAGTAGCCTTATACCAATATTAAAGGTACTCCCGCCTACTTAAAAGATGGTGAGTGGTGACATATTGCTTCTAACTCTTTTATAGCTTTTTGACGTTTGCTTATTGCTATGATCAGTTTGAGAATGTTGCCATCTTTACTGTAGGTGTAGGCAGGTGTATGCATGCATGTGCTAGTGGTGTCAACAATAATCGATTCATAATGCATCGCAATGCGGGACAAGCCAATTCAATAATCGATTCGGCAATGCATCGCAGGCCAATTCAATAATCGATTTGGCAAATGCCGTAACTCATGCGGCATGTTTCCATTACTTCCCTGGGTGTTTCCGGCGTAAATGAACTTAAGATTAAATTAAAGCACTTTAAAGCATTGAAAACTGGAGGACTGCAGGACACACAACAACCAATAAAATGTTGATCAGTGCCTGACTGCTTGTACTGCCTCATGACGGATAAAAAACGGTGCCTTGATTTCAGTAGAAATGTAATGCATTGCAATGCATCGTAGATTCGGACTGAATCGATTCGAATCGAATCGTTACCTCTTCAAATCGAATGGAATCATGAGGCCAGTGCCAATGCACACCACTAATGTGTACAGTACCTACAGTACAGTACATAGCCCTGTGGGCACTGTCATTGTCTGGGGGGGCTACATTAATCCTTGAAGATACGGGGACAGCGTAGAAATAGGGGTGGTATTCAAATGCGAATTTCATGTTAATTCAAGTTATGAATCAGCGATAGCCTAGTTTTTGGCATCAAACAATTTTCATTCGTGTGCAATTCCGGTTACCACAATCAGTCACACTAACCAGTCTGCCCATTAAATTAAAACAGGGGTGCTGAGCATTACATTGGCATGCACAGATAGGGACACCTCTCTCACCTGCCCCCCAAAATGCCTTTGCATTTCAAAGCGTATTTGTATTTGTATGGACAACGCGGTAGTGAACTAGGGCATGTGGGGTGCCATTTGAAAGCTCAGATTCTCCTCTGGTATACATATACAGTATTATCTGTATACTATATCAACATGTATTCAACCGTGACACATAGAAGCAGAGATTTGCTTTTCCTTGCTGAGGAAGGAAAAGTCTCTGAGAAGATTCACTCTCTTTCCTCTTAGATCAATTTAATTTCTCCTTTTCAAGCACGTGACTGACACACACAATTACACTGACATATTAAATTCATGTAGGCCTACTTTTTTTTTTAATCATATAGCACACTTAGCATTGAATGACGTCTAGCATCCCTAGGAGGAGAGAGTAATATGGGGGGGCTTAATGGTGTGTACATGGTCAATGTCAGGAGCCCTCAGATTAAATCTTGGAGGTATGGGGGGAGGGTAATTAATGGCTGAGGGGTGGGATTAAATGGAATTAAATGGCCTGGCATACATTAACTCTATGGCTTGGTGGTGTGATTGTGCGGCAAGAGGTGCAATGAGGCATTGATTTATGGGGCCATGAGATGACAGCGTCCGACAGCGTCTCTCTCTCTCTCTCTCTCTCTCTCTCTCCCAATCGAATTTTAGCTCCTGGAGCACAAGCAGCAAGCACTCTCTCTCTCACTCCCTCACCCTCTGAATCCTTCCTTTCCCACCTCCCCCCCCCCCCCCTGTTCTCTCTTGTCATTAGTCAGAGATATTGTTTTTTTTCCGTTGCCAATTAGCTGGTCAGTGGGCCTTGATGACTATGATTGGAGTCTTTAATTGTCTTAACGAAGCTATTGTCAAGTTATCTAGCTTTTCTCTTCTCTTCTCTTCTCTTCTCTTCTCTTCTCTTCTCTTCTCTTCTCTTCTCTTCTCTTCTCTTCTCTTCTCTTCTCTTCTCTTCATTTCTCTCCTCTCTCCTTTTGTCTTCAGTTCACACCTTCTTTTCTCTCCTCTGTCTGCCTACAAAGAAGGGCTTCCCTCACCCCCCTGCCTTCTCCTGCATCCCTGATACTGTAAGTAGGCTAAATGATCAAATGCACTCTTTAATATATTCAACTACTGTATGTTATGCCACAAGTCAGGCCAAGCCAGACTCTCGCTCAGTAGCTCATCTAATCAGCGGGAGTGGGGTTTATTTTGCTCTTTCTCCCCTCCGCTTTTTTTGTGTGTTAAAGGGAGAGGAGGAAAAAAAAGAAACAGCGTTTCAAAGAATGAGAGATGGGGATTTTTTTTGTTTGAAATGATCAAAACAGAGAAGGCGCCACTGATAGACTCCTCCAGGACTTGAGGAGTGAGTCTGAATAATGGAGGATCTCTCTCGCACACACACACACACACACACACACACACACACACACACACACACACACACACACACACACACACACACACACACACACACACACACACACACACACACACACACACACACACACACACACACACACACACACACACACACACACACACAGCGAATAATGGAGATTCTCTGAAATAGGGAGGTAAAGAAGAAAAGAGGAGGAACACACACACACACACACACTGAGGGATGGCATGCAGGTTTATATAACTACTGTTTTTCTTATGAATACTATATTGTTATTCGAAGAATTGTCCTCTTCCTTTGCTTTGCTACTGTCTCTTTCCTTCGGTGGCCTTCTCTCTCTCTCTCTCTCTCTCTCTCTCTCTCTCTCTCTCTGAGTGCAAGTGTGTGGGTGGGTGGCAGACACATGACATATCAAGTGTTGGGGTGCACACACTGACTTTTAAAGACACACAGATGTATAGACCCCCTGTTTTGGTCCCTGAGCTGACAGGTCACACACACGCATGCACGCACACGCACGCTCACACGCGCACACACATACACACACACACACACACACACACACACACACACACACACACACACACACACACACACACACACACACACACACACACACGCACACGCACACGCACACGCACACACACACACACACACACACAGAGTCATGCAGAACCAACGTAAGAGATGCCAGCAGATATAGGTCTGAAATAGTTAGGTAGCACTCATAAAGACGAATCTTGTGGAACCAATAAATCCTATGAATCCTGACGAAATAGATAGCTGGAAAGAGAAAATTAATAATTGTATCACAGAATTCCAGACATCAAGACAAGAATGTAAAGAGAACGGTACAAACAAACATATGTTTTGCCTCAAAGATGGGTAAGGCAGTAAGTGTTAAGGCTGGTCAATTCCTGTTAGACAAGTGTTATTCATTGGAAACTCGGATGGGGGGGGGATAAGGGGTTGGAGAGAGATGAAAAGAGAGAGTGAGAGAGACAGACAAAGAGAGAGATGGACAAATAGAAATGGAGGGGAGAGAGAGGGAGGGGCATTGAATGGGATAGAGGACTAATCTGCCCTGCTAAGGCAAAAGGCAGTAACTTCAAAATTTTCAAAAATGAGTTTTTGTCATATTTGCAATAATAAGCATCAGTTTTATCGTGTGAACAAACATGGAGTTTGAAATCAGTTGTTTTGAGGGTAAAAAAAGGTGTTAAGTAAAACAAGCTGAAAATCCTTTGGGTAAACTAAGGCAGAAGACAGTAACTTCAGTTACTGCTTTTTGCCTTCTGCTCTGGACCTGCAGAATTCTGGAACTCTGATGTTCCAAACTGAGGCAGAACACAGTAACTTCAGTTACTGTTCATCTGTTAACAGTTAAAACTCCATCTGATGAATTATTGCTGAGCTCTGTGAATGTATCATCCTGGCAACCACTGATTCCACTAAATGGGATGACTGTGTGCGTGTGTGCGTGCATGTGTGAGAGAGAGAGAGAGAGAGAGAGAGAGAGAGAGAGAGAGAGAGAAAGAGAAAGAGAGAGAGAGAGAGAGAGAGAGAGAGAGAGAGAGAGAGAGAGAGAGAGAGAGAGAGAGAGAGAGAGAGAGAGAGAGAGAGAGAGAGAGAGAGAGCTTGTTGCATGTGCTCCAGGAGCTACACACACACATACCGTAAAAAAAGCTCTCCAGTTGGGAAGTTGCAGTTACAGTAACGCGGTCGCATCAAGGAGTCATGAGATAACTGTATGGTAGACTCTTCCCTACTGAGAACGGAAGGAAAATCTTGGGTGGCATGGACGGCAAAATGGGAGATGGGATGGAGCCATGCCTTCTGAAAAACCAATCCAGCGGATGCAACATCTAGATTAGCACCTGCACTACATTATGTGTTCCCGCTCTGCTGAACTGGCTAGCGGAAAATACAGTAATCTGGCAGGATGGATGAGGAGATGCAGCTGCCTCAAAGAGGCTCCTGCAAAGATACACTCTCTCACACACACACACACACACACACACACACACACACACACACACACACACACACACACACACACACACACACACACACACACACTGCAAAAGCACACACACACGCTCACACACACGCACACACACACACACACACACACACACACACACACACACACACACACACACACACACACACACACACACACACACACACACACACACACACACACACACACACACACACACACACACACACACACACACACGGACACTCAAACACACACTCATGCATATACAGTACACACACTGAAACACATGCATATGAATGCACATATGCACACAAAAAGCATGCACATGCCATGCACAGTAACACAGAGACACACACACACACACACACACACACACACACACACACACACACACACACACACACACACACACACACACACACACACACACACACACACACACACACACACACACACACACACACACACACACACACATCCTCATCATCATCACAGAAGGCAGCAGAGAATGCCCGAGTCAGCTCATCACTCTTGTGTTATTGTTCTCTCGCCCCCTGAGCTTCTTCCCCTTCCTCCTTCTTTCCTCATGCGCTCACTCTTCCTCCTATTCCTTTTCCTCATCTTCATCTTCCTCCTATTCCTTTTCCTCATCTTCAGCTTCCTCCTGCTCCTGCTCCTCCTCCACACATCTTCCTCCTCTTCATCTTCCTCATCCACATCTCCTCTTCCTCCTGTCCTCTTCCTCCTCTCCCTCTTCTTTCATCATCTTCCTCCTCTCCTCTTCCTTCATCCTCAGGTCAGGTGTTTCTCACTCGGATATGATCTGGGTTATAACTATATGACCATGACTATAATCCTCCTCCTCTCCTCTTCATCATCCTTTTCCCGGGACGAAATCATATGAAAGGGGCCCCCTCACAATGCATGCAATGCTATGAGAACGCAATTCTGGGCCCCCTCTCCCCCAGGGCGTGGGACAACTGACCTGTTTGTCCTCCTCTGTCAGCATCCCTATGACTGTCCACAACAGGTTCAAGTGAGAGACATAGAGGGCTGTACAGAGCTCTGAAGGCTCAGTCAGTCCACTGTAATCATGTCCTCTCAATCTTCCTCCCACAACCACCTCCACCCCACACTTCTGTCTTTCTTTCCGTCTTTCTCCCCCTCTATTTCCTTTTTTTTCCTGTCTCTTTCTCAACTCTGGAGGCAATTGCCCTTAAGGGTATTGCTGCGCTCTAGATATTTAGAAAAATAAATAGGTGCGTGCACCAAAAAAGTACAGTTCAAGGTAGGAGCAGGTTCTCACACTGAATAAGACACTAAGGTCAAGCACAAGGAGTTTCAATGGTTCACACTCTGAAATTTGGATTAAGCATGTATGCATACATCTTCGTTCTCGCTGGAGAACGGACTCTCGCAGGAGAGTGGTTGTCCACGTGGTGGACTGATCATTGAAGTGCTTCACAGGGTCGGCAGCGACCACTGCACCCAAGAACAAACTCTTGCGGGAGAGTGGCTGTCGGTGGACTGATCAAAGTGCTTCATGGGGTCCGCCGGGACCACTGCACTTAAGAAGCTGAGAGATTACGTGGCGTATTGGGCAAGGTTGCTGGCCGTGGTGCTGAAGTACTGCCACGGCCGAAAAATGTCTATGCAGCAAACATTCTCGAGTTCGGGAGTACGGGGTGCTACTGAGAGCTCGGGCAGTATCTGCACCGGCAGATATGTGTGAACTCTGAGCGAACACCCCTCGCGGATAATGTTTGGAGAGCAATGGAGCGAGGTGAACTGGAAGAAAGCTAGGGCAAAACACCGGCATCTTCGTTCTCGCTGGAGAACGGACTTCTCGTGATCGTGCCGCTCTCGCAGAAGAGTGGCTTTCCACGCTGAGAGATTACGTGGCATATTGCGAGACACCTGATGAATCGATCGAACAGCGGCGGAAGGAAGGGGAAAAGGGAGGTGGTGGGTGCGAATGAGAACAAACATTTCTGACTGGAGACAGGTGAGCGGAGAATAAATGCTGGACAGTTAATTAAGGGGCGTTCCAAGTTTTCTGCGCGCTGAAATTCCACCGAATGACAGCAGAGCGGAGAATGAGATGCAGCTGGTTAAATAGGCGTGCCTATCTTTTCGCGCTGAACTCGGGCGGATTACAGTAGAGTGGAGAACAGAATGCAGGTGGTAAATTAGGCATTCCAAATTTCATTACGCTTCTCTCGAACTTTCGTTTTTGACAAAAACGTGCATTTATTTTATTTTATTTTAACCTTAGTGTCTTATTCAGTGTGCGAACCTGCACTTTCTCACCAACCCTATTCACAGTCTCTCCTTCTCTCTGTCACATACCCACCCACGCATGCACTGCACTCTTCATACTCATCCCCACCTCTAATACTCCATGCTCTCTCTCTGGTGAGCGTGCGTGCACATGCGCACACACACACCCACTCTACCCAATCCATTTCAACTGTAACCAAACCCAACCCCCATCTTACAAAATACCCACCACCTCTCCATCCTGCCTTTCACCCCCAGCTCTAATACTGCTCTCTCTCTCTCTCTCTCTCTCTCTCTCTCTCTCTCTCTCTCTCTCTCTCTCTCTCTCTCTCTGACAACCCCCAACCCTCCGAACCCTTCCCCCTCTCCATCCATCTATCCAGGCAGAGAAAATGATAATATACCATTCTCATTCTCTCTCTCTCTCTTTCTCTCTCCCCCTCTCTCTCTTTCTCTTTCTCTCTCTCTCTCTCCATCCATCTATTTATCCAGGAGGAGTAAATGATATTGATTTTCCTTCCACTCCAGGTGGCAGCTCATGAGCCTCGCCACCACTATTAGCCCCGTCTTAAATAATGACACCCCCCCTCCACCTCTCTCACACACACAAACGCAAACACACACATTCATACACACAGACACAGACACAGACACAGAACACACAGACACAGACACAGACACAGACACTCACTCACACACCAATAATCTCTCTCTCCAACCCCCAACCCCTCCAACACACACACTGCAGACTCTACAGACACTACAGACTACACCCCCCCCACACACACACACACACACATGCTACATACCGCAGGCAGGCATGCACGCAGGCAGGCACGCACGCACGCACACACACACACACACACACACACACACGCACAAATGGTGTGTGTCTTCATTTTGCTGTCTTCATTTCTGTGTTGAGAGTCTTGATTGCAATGGCTACAACACTCACGTCTTCATCTCAATGTGTCAAAGACTGTTTGTATGTATTTATCTAAAAGGGTTACTACTGAACCAGACCCCAGCATCATGGTGCATGGTGAGAAACTGGATGTTGTCCAAGAGTTTAAATACCTTGGTGTTGTAATAGATGCACAGCTTGGTTTCAAGCAACATGTTAAAAAAACTACAGGCAAAATAAAATTTAATCTAGCTAATTTCAGGTACATTAGGAATAATTTAACCTTTGAGTCAGCTACACTGTATTTTAACGCAATGATTATGTCACATATGTCCTACTGTCTAACTAGTTGGGCATCGGCAAATGTCACAACCTTAAAAGCCATTAAAACATTATACAAACAAGCACTGAAAATCTTGGATAGAAAACCCAAAACTTATCATCACTGTAAAATACTGAAAAAACATAAACTGTTGGACTGGGACAACTACATTAAATATAATGATTCAATTTTATTATATAAAATTCTCCATGGCCTGGCCCCTCCTCCTCTACAGATATTTATTACAAAAAGTATAAATAGGGCAACCAGAGCCAGTTCCAGGGGTGATTGCTCTGTTCCTTTTAGAAAGAGCGCTTTTAGTCAGGCTGTTTTCTCCTACAGAGTCTCTCACACCTGGAACACAATTCCCAGTCAAATTAAAGCACTGCCAACAGTACACTCATTCAGCAAACAGTTAAAACAGTGGTTATTAGATTCTCAATGCTGTCAACATAATTTCCCATAGTTAGGCTACTACTGGCAGCTGCTCTTCTAACTTATTTGGGTATTTTATCTTGTAACTGTATTTTGTATTATTTGTATTATTTATTTTTTAAACTGTTTGACATATCTTTGGCTACAATTTTACAACTGTGTACTATAACTGTGTATTTTTAGTTTTGTTTTAACCTTGTTTTTTTTAAGGAACATCAAACCTGTCAAGGGACAAAAGATGGAAATTAGCCTCATGGCTATAATCTTGTGTATTTAGCATTTTTTTAAATGCTGGTAATATATGCTGTCCCTTTTTAAATAAATAAACCTGAAAAAAAAAACTGATGTCAGGCAGCCTTGCCTTGCTGTCCATGACTGCCCAGTCTGGTTTATCCATCCTGCTATCCCCCATTCTGGCTGTTTCACGACTCAATCATTGACATTCTGGTGACAACAAATTTATAATGCTGTTTATAAACGGCAAGTAAAGTGCAATTTAGAACACAAATATAGAATAATTTTGTGTTCGGATTGGTCATTAGGGCCCCCTCGGCTCTTGGGCCCCAGGGCCTGATCCTGGTAGGCCCATACAGTAATCTGTCCCACCCTGCTATCCTCCAGTCTGCACTGTAAAAAAATTCTTGTCAAAATTACGGTGAAAAACTGGCAGCTGTGGTTGCCATTTCTTCACCGTATAAAACACAGAGATCTTGTATATGGATTTACGGTAAGGTATATTAAGACTTGTAGAATCAACATTTTCAAGATGTTACAATAAAGGGGAGTTACTGTTTAAATAACAGTGACACTCATGTAGGCTCATGGTATACAGCTGTATAATTAACAATGCAACCCTGTTGTTTTTTAAGTGAAATACTAACCATTCCACAGCATTCATTTGCCTATTTTACAGTCAATTTCTGTTAAAATCTGTTCAATTTACAGTATAAAGCATTTGTTTTTAAGGTGAATCTCTATTCATTCCACAGAATTTATAACCTTATTTTATGGTTCAATCCTGCTAAACCAGCAGCACAATTGTGTTGCTCAGGTGTGGGATTCACAGTTTATACATGTTGCATTTAAGTGGAATTCCCATAAATTTCACATAATAGGTGTGTCCAATTATAGAATTACAATCAGACAACTGATTGGACTGATTCTACTCACTGGAGTCCGATAAACCTCAACCTAATTAGATACCTAAATAAATGCCCAATTGCCAGATTGTCTAGTACTGGCAGGTGGACCAGTCTAGTATCATCAATGAAGGGTATGCAAATGCATTCCTTATTTAAAAAAGGCCTGAAAAGAACCTTGAGGAAAATGAAGGCCACAGCTAGCGGGGCAAGCACGCTAACAAACAAGCTAGTTAGCAAGCCATACAGCCACCCTTACAACGTGACCTGCTAGCCGGGCCGGCCAGGCCAGGCCAGGTGAGGGCAGGCCAGTCGGCTGGCTAGCCTTACAGCCTGTCAGCCAGCTAGCTAGCTAGCTAGCTACCAACCAGTGAGCAGTACAATGCAACAGTCCCGGTTTAAATACATGTTCAAGTGAACCATGTGACCCGAGTGATGAGGCATTTCGCAGGTGCAGGCAGTAAGTTAATCATTGCATGACAGTCCTTAGCACTCAGGTGAGGTCAGGAATTGATTGACAGATTGATTTGGATGAAGTAGAATGACAGTTTCAAATAGACTAGTATACTTCTAAGAGACTGAATCAAGGGATTACTGTCCCAGGTAGAGTTTTTCAAATTATGCTAGCCTATAGGCATATTTTACACATTAAATGAGGCTAAACTGTAGGCTGTTACCAGAGAAATATATAAGTTACAGTGAATTATTGCAAAATGTGCAAACTGTTGCCATTTGCAGTCCTTAACTGTTGCACAGTTTATTCAGTTGCCAGCTTCACTGTTGTCAAATCTACAACGTGGAAGCACCTGGAGCCAAGCAGACAGGCAATCTGTTTTCTGTGGAGTAATTAATATTTAATTAATTATAACCTCCATTGCTTTCTGTTGGGTTGGGGGAATGTAAAGAAGGATATTCTGAATTTTATAGAGCTTTACTTTGTCAATTTGTCTCTCAATCGAAAACTCTGATGGCAAAGCCTCAAAGTCCATTAAGGTAAATTTTGCGCAGGATGAACTAGAACACATGCAGAGGGTTGTAATCTAAGTTAATACTCATTGATGGCTACTAATCAAATAGCATGTTGACATCAAACTCTGCCTGTTACAACCAGCCTATCAGTGGTTTGACAAGTTACACCTGGAACAAGTGCAATCACAAGAGATCTATTGGACAAAAAGAGGACTCAAAAAGCCTAACACGACCAGAAAGAGCACCTACTTTTTGTAGTATACACAATGTGAAGAAAAGCAGAACAGAGTTCTTTGTCTGTTGGTTCACAATTTGGTTCACTTACAGAGGATTGAGTTTGGTTCACTTATAGGGGACTCAACAAAAATCGCTGCTCATGTTGCCAAAACATTTGACATTTGGGGAGGCATGGTTTTCATAACTCTCTGGGGAATAAAACATTAACTCTCTAGACTCTCTTAGCTCAACAACTCTGATCCAGAGGAGTCAAATAACACTGTGTAGTCTTGCTGCAACTCTTGATGTTTAGATTTTGGCTGAACACCAGTCTAACTCTGATCAATCTAACTCTGACAAATTTGCTGTGTACATATGACACCAGTGAAAAATAAAGTCATGTACCGTTTCTTGACTACTTCATCTTCACTTAACGGTATTTTCAAATATTTTCGTTTACAGAGAACAGTCCAGTATTTTCTACATATGACACCTGTCAAAAATAAAGTCATGTAGCACTTTTTGACTTAATAGTAGCTTGCCGTATTTAGTACAGAGACAAACTGTTTTACATTTTACGGTCAGTGACTGATGCAATTTGACAGTTTTTTGCCGTAATTTCAACGGGCATTTTTTACAGTCTGGCAATTCTTCCAGAATCCCTACCATCACTGCCATCATCACACAACACCAGATCAGATGGACTGGCCATGTCATCCGGATGTCTGACTCATACTTCCCCAAACAAGTCCTTTATTCACAGCTTGTTGAAGAAGGACATTTTGCTCCAGGAGGCCAAAAGAAGAGGTACAAGGACAACATCAAAGATAACATCAGGAAGCACCATATATCCCTTGACCCCTGGGAGGCTACAGCGAAGAATTAGACCTGCCTGGAGACCAGCTGTTCGAGAGGACACAGTGACAGCGATCTTCACAGTGCTGCAGAACAGAAGAGCAAACAGGAGGTCACCGCCACCAACAAGACTCCATCAAAACCCACCACAACCTCCCTTGCCCACCCATGCCCACATTGCCCCAAAGTATGTGTGTCCAGGATTGGCCTCTTTACCCACCTGTAGACCCATACGCGAATACAAATGTCCGCCGATGATGATGATGATGATGATGATGATGATGATGATGATGATTGTGTGTGTGCGCGTGCGTGCGTGTGTGTGTGTGTGCGTGCTTCCACTCATCGTCCTCTGATCCATGTCACGACCCTGTGAGTACCAATGACCCCCAGTGTTGGCTCCTGGGCTGATGAAAAAATCGTTGCCTGGGGTAACGGGAGCATTACAATGTGACAGCGGCCACTCTTCTATGAATCAGCTCTGTGTGTGTGTGTGTGTGTGTGTGTGTGGAGGGGGGGGTGTCTGGTCTGGCCGTGAGAGAGAGAGAAAGCCTATTTCCATCTATTGCATCAGCGAGTATACGGGATCGAGAGGAGATGATTTTCTATGGAAAACTCCCTCAGCTTCTTCTTTTTCCCTCCAACCCCCAAACACCACCCCCCACCCCCACTACTGATTTTCTTCTTCGTTTCTTGCCGCTTCAAGCCAAACCAGCATGCTGGCTCATAAGCCAAAGGGCTCACAACACACAATGCAACTATGATCCGCCTTTAAAGAAGTGCTGGGTTATTGGTGTAGTAGAGTTGGGTTAATGGTGAGGGCGGAAAACAGGGCTTGGCGTTAACGTTTTTGCTCACCGGCCACTGTCACTGGCCATTTAAACTTTCTTAGGCACAGTTTTGTCCGTTCTTTTAAAAAAAATATTCTTGCATTTAAATTCAAACAATTGATGCAACTACTGTGAATTGTCCCAAAGAATAAGTTACTGGCAAGAGTGACTAGTGAAACTGAAATTGTTACAAGCCACAGCCATGTTTTACCAGCGTTTGGACGGTTTGCGCGTGCCAATGTCAAGCCCTGTTCTACAGTAAAGGCTACATGGGCGTAGACTGAGAGGTGTTTTTATCGTGTTTACCCCGATGTAAAAATAAAGGGTTTTTAATACTTCAACTACTGTGCCTTGACTCAAAGGAGATTGCTTTGGATATAGTTCAATAGTCCATAGGCTACATGGGCTTGAGGCTCAGTCTCATTATCCGTGTTAATGCGCCAAAGCATGGAAACTAAAGTTCCATTAGAGCATGGAAATGGTATTAGCTATTGTGAACTAGATTAGATCAGAGTTTGTGAATAAGTGTTGATCTGCCTTCAGGAAATGGACATGATCCTATTATCAGCAAAGTGCCTAATTAGCCATTTAAATGCCTTAAAATATAGAGAAATTGTCCTGTACACCTTGAAGTTGAGAATGTGTAATTGAATGTTTATTTTGCATCCTGTGGCAGTACATTAGATGTTCCATTTGCACTTGGTAATGGCAATATTAAGCCATATCAAAATGATCAAAGCAATAAATCCACCTGACATCCTTCAGTTACTTCATTTCAATTGAACAGGTCAATTAAACAAGACCAGGAAAAGTACACAAAATCAAGAAATTGAATTTCCTTTTTCGCACACAGTGCTTTCTTTAGATATCTCTCTCTCTCCCTCCCTCTCTCTCTCTCTCTCTCTCTCTCTCTCTCTCTCTCTCTCTCTCTCTCTCTCCCTCTCTCTCTCTCTCTCTCTCTCTCCCCACCCCCCTTTGTTCAGAGAGATTATAGAGTATGTTTCATTTTGTTTAGAGAGATTATTGAGTACAGTGTATGTCTCGTTCCAGCTGACTGACACCTTGTCCTGAGACTTATTGATTGACTTTTCAATTAATCACTTCTATTGTGGAATTTGGCTGCACATTCTATTGTGGAACGTTGCTGCTTAATCTGTTGTATTAAATCATTTTTGCAGCATACTTTTGGATGGAACATGGCTGCATATTCTATTGTGGAGATATTGTGTAACTAATAAAAATGACAATGTAGGCCTAATTATATAAAAAATACATAAGTCAAGACACACTTTTAGTGAGCAGGAAAGATTTACACACACACTAAGTAGGAAACATCTAAGCTTATTACATTGCATGTTATGCAATGCCAAAATAAAATAAAAAACAACTAAATAATACATACACAGAGCAGAGTGTCTTTGTGAAGCATGCCGTGGGATGTAATAACTGGGGGATAAAAGGAAACGCATTCCCAAAGCCGTGTACCCAATGGTGTAGGAAAACAGACAAAGGGAATATGGCAGAATTCAGGAATGCAGGAATATGACAAGAATTCACACATCTCCAAGCACCTTCACTTCCAGATCCCATCGGAATGTTGTGAGGACTGGAAATAAGGGTCAGTAAAGCACAGACACACACAAACACGCACACGCACACGCATGCACGCACGCACACACACCCATACACACACACATACACAAACACACACACACACTCCTCTCTCTCTCTCTCTCTCTCTCTCTCTCTCTCTCTCTCTCTCTCTCTCTCTCTCTCTCTCTCTCTCTATTTCTATTTCATCATTGTGTGTTTTTTATAACTCTAGAACTCTCCCACTCACAGTCGCACTCAAACAAACCTCACAGCCAGAACAAACACAACAGAACTAGCAGCAAGCAACCAACTGCCATCCCTGTTGGGTGTTTTACTGTTGAGGAGCTGTGTGAGAGAAGGACAGAGCCAGGCCTGTCACAACTAGGCAAGACAACAAGGCAATTGCCTAAGGGCCCCCAGATGAAAAGATCCTCCCTTGATAATGTCTGGGTCTGTACTTGTATTTCATTGACAGCAATGGCAATTTTGCAAACAGTGGCAGCACCTCCCCAATTTCAATGGCTGAAAAGTGCAATGACACTGCACTGTAACAAATAACTGTTTATTTACGGCAATTCTGCAACAGCATTCTACTGTTTTTCGAAAAAACAGACAACTACTGTGAAAATATTACTTTGAGTCACATATTGAGCATAAACAGTAAGTACTGCACAATAGCAGTATTCGCCGTTGTGGAAAAAACTAGAGATGCACCGGATCCTGATTTTTAGGATCCTGCCGGATACCAGATCCACTGCTTAAGATCCTGCCGGATCCGGAACCGGATACCGGATCCTACAAAAGGGTTGAAACATATAGTCTACTCGCACACGTGGGCCCTTTTTATTATGTTGGCGCAAACTATTTTTTAGACTCATTGGCTTATTGCCACACTGCCTGCAATAGCCGCTTCCAAAGGGATTTCACTCCATGCAGTGATTGGGGTTGTGAAAGACTGAAAAGCCTAGGCTAGACATGCACCAGACCCTGATTTTTAGGTAACATGCCGGATACCGGATCCACTGCTTAAGATCCTGCCGGACCCGGATCCTGTGAAAAACTCTATTATCCTGACGGACCCGGAACCGGAACCGGATCCGGTGCATCTCTAGAAAATAACAAGTTATTTTAGGCAGCACCATTGAAACCCATTCATCCTCCACTTGTCTGTGATCACCATCAAACTTCAATATCACCTGAAGAACTGAAGTCATTCTGACTGGTTAAAGATTATCTGATACTATCAAGCATGATGAAACAATTTCTAAGGAAACTACAATACTTAAAAAGTGCTTGATGCAGCAAAGTGCGAGTAGCACATGCATTTTGATAGTGATGAAAGTGTGAATGGCTGAAACATTTTAAGAACTTGTAACACTCTTGCAACAAGCAGCCCCATCTAAACCAATCTGCTAATCAGTGCCTGGTCTCACCTGAGTAGGGCTGTTATGCCATTATTCAATTACGGGCGTCACCTGCCAAGGGCCTGATGACTCTGGTCACATGGTACTCTTGCACCTGTATATAAATCTGGACTATCAACACTTCAGTTGCTTGCCTGCCTGCTGGCTGGCCTGCATGGCACAGCATAGCACTTGTTTGCCTACAAGCTTGCCTACAAGCTTGCTTACATGCTTGCACACTTTCCTCTTTGTGAAAGCTTGCTGTATGTGGCATCATTTGTGGCATTGTTGCATATAATGTGCCTGCTGCAAATTAGGCATTGCTTTGAGAGCTAGCTTGTAGTGCTGCTTGTTTGCTGTGCTACTTGGTGCAAAATATTTTTTTAAAGACTGACCAATGCTATATTCATCATTGGCTCATCAAGAGATACAGTAAAAAGCCCACCTTGCACACTATCATTGTAACATAGCACTGCGTACTCTGAAATTTTATTCATGCCCACACTTTCAAAGGACCACCGCAAACCATTTTCTCAATACAGCATAGCGCCATAGTATCATGCTCAAGGCACTCCAGTCATGGTGAACGATTGGAGGGTGGGGTGGTAACATGGCCAGGGTACCACAGTTATGGAGAATGATGGGTGGGGTGGGAAGTTGCCATGGCCATATTCATGAATACAACTATGACCCAGTATTTGCCTGTCATCACACAGTACAATTCAACTTTTTAACTGAAATGTACTGCTATTTTTCTTATACTACTGCATAAATATTGTAGAGCACTTTTAGTTTAACAATACTAATACTGTGAATGTTCTGTAGAGTACTGTTATTTAACAGTTCAATTGCTGCTGAAAAAATGTTATGTACTTTGATACATTAAACAGCAATGAGCTGTATTTGATTTTTGGTGTGAAATAACAGTAGAATTACAGGTAAATATAATTGCCAGTAACTGCCGTTATTTTGCAGGGAAATTTTCTTACAGTGTGCTCTCCAGGGACAGATTACTACACCGGCCTACTGGGCCCAGACCCAGGGGCCCAAGAGCCAAGGGGGCCTGAAGCCCAAGCCTCAATATCTCCATTCTCACATTGTATAAAAATTGCACTTTTAACAACAGCATTTTCAGATTTTCTCAGGGGTCAACCCCAAACTACCAACAGCATAGACTTTCACATCGGGACTGAAATCTTGAATCAACACCCATAACAGCACTAGCAACACCCATTGAAACTAGCAACACCTATTGAAGTTTTTTTTTTCTCGTCAGACCCAGTTTGCCATGGAATCATGATCCGCCCCTGTAACACCCGCCAACCGGCCAGATAGCCTACTGGTGAAGTTTGGCTGGAAAAGACTACTGGCAACTTTTGAGCCATTCGTGAGTTTGTGTGTTTGGCTGGTATGATTAACATCTATAGCCATTTTGGCTGGTGATGAAAAATGTTAAGGTAAGGGCCCCAACCCCTCTTTGCCTAGGGCCCCCAAATACCTTAAAAACATCCCTGGGCAGAACGGGAGCTGAAGCAGCAGCAACAACCACATGCCATAGAAGCCACATTTCAATTCTGGACATTAATTTGCCCAGACATCTAGTCTAGGGGGAGGAGGGCGGAAAAAAAGAGAGGGATTGATTCTGTGGTGTAAGAAATCATTGGAGAGCCGACATGAGGGAGACTACCCCCCACCCCCCCCTCCCCCACCATCCCATATGCCCAGTAGGCTACACACACACACACAGGCGCACACGCAGGCATGCACACACACTAGGCTACTACACACACACACACACACACACACACACACACACACACACACACACACACACACACACACACACACACACACACACACACACACACACACACACACACACACTACCCACCCTGAATACCATAGCAACAGCCTTGGGAATGGAAGCATATTTTTCTTGTAAGAAATTGGCAACGAGCGAAAAAATGAGAACGGTATCGATTTATGATCTACGACCAGTAGCAGGATCAAGGCCACAAAATCTAGAGGGAAAGAGAGGGAGGGAAAAAAACAAAGACAGAAAAAAGATAAATAATAATAATAAAAAAAAATACCACGCACACACACAGTTTTGCACCGGCTTGGGGCTAATATATTTTGCTAGTGCTGCACATCAACAGATAGGTAATAAATAAAGCAGTGTTTCTAATGGGGGTTCTGACACCTCCGTTTTAGAGTACCCCGAGGGGGTGTAATGATCAAATTGCAATTTCTGTGAAGTCTGTATGCCTTCTTCAGGTCGAACTGGAGAATATGCTTTCCAGCAAGCATGTTTCGTTACATAGGTTACTTGTATGAGTACATTAGCTCTCACCAAATGGACGATACCTGGTACACGATAAAAATCTTGTGAATTTCTTTTAATGAAATAATGAGCCTGGATGACTGTTCCCGTTTAGTTATTAAACTCACTCTACTTTAAGGACGGCCTTGTACCATTCTGCTCACACCACTGTCATCCACAAACCCGCATGCACAGTTACACGTATGCAGGTTTTTTTTTAAATGCGGCTATTTCATCCGTTTACAAATAAACACAACATATGCATAAAAATAAAAACTCCATTGTGACAGGTGCGTTTTATCCTCCTAAGTGGGATTAAAATGGGCTTTCTAAAACTCTGTTTATGTGTAAAGGAGAGGGTAACACCAATGTGTTTGCAAAAATATTCACATGTGAAGAGTCTCGAATGCCTTTAAAGCTGTCAGAGTTAACCACTGCCTACTGACATTTTTACTGTTAAGAAACAGCATTTGTATATTCACAGTTGAAATACTTGTAGGCCTATTTATTTGTTGTGAATTGAATAAATAACAGGTATACCTCTGATTGGCTAAACACATTTGGAAGTGTTGGGATGTCTCTAAGCTAGGTTAATGGCTTTGGAAGGAGCTTGAGAATTCTACATTTTTCCTTATAGGTGCACTGTGTAGGATGGTCGCCATAGTAGGTATTGCAACTATGCTGCTCATTGAAACTGTGCTGCCTTTTGCCAAATGTAATCCTTTCATGAATATTTCCTAAATAATAAACTAATATTTACTAGTACTATTTAGTACAGTACAGTATTTAATACAGGTCGTTCTGACTAATAAACAACGTGGCATTTTGTAATAAATAGGGAAGAACAAAAGTCCTTGTATGCAGAGGCGCATCTTGCCACCAGGCAAGGCAGGCAGCCGCTTGGGGCCCCCAAGCCCCTAGATAGTGAATAACAGCCCATACTGTACTATAGTAGTGGTGATTTTGGTTCAAATGTTCACTCTTTTGCATTTTCGCTTGGGGCCCCACCTGACCCTAGAATCGCCTCTGCCTGTATGTAACCTGGGCAGAATTTCTTACTCCCATCTTCTACGATCTCGAGGTGTTCAAACCAGTCAAAAAAGTTAAACCTATCAGGGCAGTTGTTTCATACAACAAGGGTGGCTCACATGTAGGCCCACATGGAGAGTGCATTGTTGAATCTGTGAGTGGATAAATTAAACTGTCCGAAAATTCATTAAACTGTCCGAAAATTGCCTTCTCCAACCATGTGCAAGAATTTGAGATATAGGCCTAAACCACGCCTTCAGAGAGCTAATCTTACGGCCATATGATTATGGAGCAAAACGGAGCTACTGTAGGTTAGCTTTAATCAACCTGTAACGCTAAAGTCATTGTGCTGGTCGAATGCGCTAGCAAGCTATTGCCACCTACATGACCTTCAGTGGTGTGGACTAAAGGCGGACATCTGGGATTGAAGAGGTGTGAGTGAGTGAGTGTGAGTGAGCATGCTCCGCTGCTTTCATGGCTATGATTACTATCGTTGTGTCATCACGTCCTTTCTGTTCGCAAGGCCTTGGCCGGGTGATGTGTCCTTCCTCCCTCCGCTCTTCCCACTTGCCATTTACTCGCCTGTCTCAACCCCCTTCTTTCTCTCCATGGGCTGATGAGGTCAGTGCTCTCTCTCTCTCTCT
>NC_085873.1:13707206-13722206 GCF_034702125.1 Engraulis encrasicolus
GCCCCTGAACTGAAGCTGAGCTGAAATGGTAGTTGTGGTAGGCTGCAGTGGCTTCATGTTGAAAAGTAACACACACTACAGAGCACTTTTGAGGCTACTCGCACAACCTCAAAATGAAAAAAAAAGATAAAAGTGAATTGCACCCTATAGCTTTGGGGATTTTGTGAATGAGAGACCATGGTGCTTTGGCCTGTCAAGTTCTGAACGTGCACAGTCTTGCAATCACCCATGCACACTTACACAGACACGCACACACACACACACACACACACACACACACACACACACACACACACACACACACACACACACACACACACACACACACACACACACACACACACACACACACACACACACACACACACACGAACACACACGCTCATCAATTCCGGTTCTGCCCTCCTCAGAAATGCAGCGTTGCATGCGATGTAATCCTCCCCCATTACCGAGCTGTGGTGGTGTGCGTTTCTCCTGGAATTGGAACAGTTCATCCCTGGATGACAAGATCTTCCCCCAGTAAAACGCTTCAGCCCAGAACAATCAATCAGACATTTATTTATTTATTAATTTATTTATTTCACACTTTTCCACTTTCTCATCCAGAGATAAAGAGGGTCAGGGAGACAACGGTTGTAAAATGTGCCGATTGGCACATGCACGCATGCATCTTCTCTCTCACTCGCTTTCTTTATCTCCCCTCCCTCTCCCTCACATCATCAATGTATCCTTCTCTCCTGTTTCTTCTCTCTCTCTCTCTCTCTCTCTCTCTCTATCTCTCTCTATCTCTCTCTCTCTCTCACACACACACACACACACACACACACACACACACACACACACACACACACACACACACACACAGACAATAGTGGTGTCAGCATGTTTTGGGAGCTCTCAGCAGCAGCAGCGGGGTGTAATGATGGCTCTTCATCACTTCAGTGCTATACTGCACCTGCCCAACGAGTCAAGCAGCCCTTCACCTCACTACACTCTTCCTCTTCATCATCTCACCCCTCTTCCTCTGCACCTCACTATACTCTTCCTCTTCATCATCTCACCCCTCTTCCTCTGCACCTCACTATACTCTTAATCTTCATCATCTCACCCCTCTTCCTCTTCACCTCACTACACTCTTCCTCTTCATCATCTCACCCCTCTTCCTCTGCTACTCACTACACTCTTCCTCTTCATCATCACACCCCTCTTCCTCTGCTACTCACTATACTCTTCCTCTTCATCATCTCACCCCTCTTCCTCTGCACCTCACTATACTCTTAATCTTCATCATCTCACCCCTCTTCCTCTTCACCTCACTACACTCTTCCTCTTCATCATCTCACCCCTCTTCCTCTGCACCTCACTACACTCTTCCTCTTCATCACACTAGTGGTACAGTACACGCTAGGGCTGCACGATTATGGAAAAATAAATGTAATGCAAAATAAAATGAATTGTAATAATTATGTAAAGGCAATAGCATGAAACTCAAGTGGACAGATTTCTGTCCAGAAACACCAGCCTGTCAGTATGTTCTGGCTTCAAGGACGCTCTCAAAAGTAGGTCACTATTGCCACGATTAAATCACGATTAAAATCTTGAGTTCGATTTCACCATTTTATCACGATTTTGATTATTTCTTGATTAATTGTGCAGCCCTAGTACACGCAGCCCCACCGCACTACAGCAGCACCACACAGCATCTCACTCCCCTTCTCCTTTTAAAAAATAATTATTATTTTTCAACTGTTTGTTTTCCTTTATCTTACCTGCATTTTATTATGTTTTATTTGATTTCCTTCATAGTATATATATTTATACTTAATTCCTTCTACAATTTAATCAAATTGTAAAGCACTTTTTGAATGTTTTGTTGTGTGAAAAGCGCTGTAAAAATAAACTTTACTCTCTTACTTACTTACTATACTCTTCCTCTTGATCACACTACTCTTCCTTTTCCTCACCTGCCCAAGGAGTCAAGCAGCCCCACAGCACCTCAATACTCTTCATCTCCACCTCACTACAGTACTGTAGTCTTCATCACACCTCACTACTCTTCCTCTGCACCTCACTATCTTCCTCTTCATCACACAGTGGTAACCCTGCCCAAGGAGTCTGATGTGTGTGTGTGTCAAGAGTGCTTTATTGTCAAAAATCCATGTAACAGGGTTAGCACAGAAGTTTGAAATTGCGTTTCACCAGTCTCAAATGTGCAGTTTGACTAAAAACATGTAAAAAAGACACACACACACACACACACACACACACACACACACACACACACACACACACACACACACACACACACACACACACACACACACACACACACACACACACACACACACACACACACACACACACACACACACACACACACATGTGCAGTTTTTCAAACACTAACATACTGATATAGACATGTACAATACAATACAATACACACACACACACACACACACACACACACACACGCACACACACACACACACACACACACACACACACACACACACACACACACACACACACACACACACACACACACACACACACACACACACACACACACACACACACACACACACAGCAGAAGTACAATCAGTGGTCATAGTAGTAAAGTGAAACGTGTAGATCTGTATACAAGGTGCAAGAGTAAAGTGCCAGTGAGCAACTGAAGAGTTCAGATGCAAAACCCCCTAACTCCATTTCTGAAGACATGCACTTCTATATTTTTAGGGAACCCCGTTGTTAGTTTAGTTTACATTCATGTACTTGATAATACATATAAATAGTTATATTACATAAATAAATTTAAAAAAATGCAATTTTGATAGCTTTGTATTAAATAAAAATGAATTAAGATTATTTTCTGAAAAGGCACTTAGGGGGTTTGCATCTGAACTCTTCATGTGTTCATGGAATGTTCATGTGGTTTTCTTCAGTGTGTTGAGTAGTCTAATCACTTGTGAAAAAAGCTGTTGCTCAGTCTGCTTGTGTGGGATCGCAGGTTGCCTGATGGTAGAAGGGAGAACAGTCTGTTTGCTGGATGAGTTGTGTCTTTGATGATGATCATTGCCCTCTTGGAACAGTGTGAAGTGTGTGTGTGTGTGTGTGTGTGTGTGTGTGTGTGTGTGTGTGTGTGTGTGTGTGTGTGTGTGTGTGTGTGTGTGTGTGTGTGTGTGTGTGTGTGTGTGTGTGTGTGTGTGTTAAATACGACACTAGTGTAACAGTCCACACTCAAAGTTGCATTTAACACTATACCGAGTGGGGCCATTTATTCTCACAACAGTGTTGTCTTAACACTGCACATTTTTCTGTGTGATGTTTACTGTAACACTTGCAGAGTAAGAAGCTGTTTACATATGGATCTTTTGGAAAATGCATTGGTTTTGACCTTTTGTACACTTAAATAGAGTTTTTATTTTTATCCAGAAAAATTGAGTTTTATTTTTATCCATCATTTACTATTGAATTAACCACACAGCAAAATGTACAACGTGTAAAAGTATACATTTTAGCCCCCAACACCCTTACTCTTACTTTAGAAAATATCCAAGGCACTCTTTTTCGTTCTTCGTTGTTAAAAAGCTTTCAATTAAACTGAGCTAGCTCATTGTGGAACACATTAAAAGTGCCAACATGCTTCAGCCAGCAATGGCCTTCATCAGGTCTTTAAAACTCTTTTTTTCCTTCATATTCATCTTCGTCTTCTTCATCTTGGGGCAAATTGTTCACCTTTATGGCGCCCCCCTGAACACTTTCAAAAGCCCACTTAGTGCATAATGCAGAAGCCTTTTCTTTTTCCTAAAGCGTAATGTCACTGACACACACCTTACTTAAAAAGAGAAGTTACAGTAAAAAGGGGGCTTGCAGCGACGGCACATATAGTGATGCTGTCACTGTGCAGTTGGTAGCGTATGGCAATGTGATGACACATCAGTGGCGTTCCTTGTAAATGCCGGAATTTATCACTTTATGGATACTTCAGCCTCTCCACTCCAATCTGTCATCAGTTGTAACAGGAAAAATATGAGCGAGAGAGAGAGAGAGAGAGAGAGAGAGGGAGAGAGAGAGAGAGAGAGAGAGAGAGAGAGAGAGAGAGAAAATAGGAAATAGGAAGAAAATAGGAGAGAAAGATACACTGATTATGATGAGAGGGAGAGGAGATAAAGAAAGCTAGGGAGAGAGAGCATGAGCAAAGGAGCGAGAGAGAGAGATAGCAAGAGAGAGAGAGAGATACACACACACACACACACAAACACGCACGCACACACACACTCATGCACACACTTGCGTATAGCGTAAAGTAGCTGCTAACGTCTGGGCTGACAGGCAATATCACACTGTATAATAATGCACCAGGCTTGCTGCGTGCATGCTGGTTTATTCAGCTCCCGATGACCCCCCCCCTTTCCCTGCATTTTCTTCTATCTATGGTAATCTCTCCTCTACCAATCCTTTATTCATATTTTATGAAGGTAATACAATATCTCCTCCTAGGGAAGCCGGTAGGGAGGGCGACAAAGGGGTCAGTTGTACCGGGCCCTGGGAGGGAGGGAGGGGGGTTCTCCCGAATTGTTGTCTGCATGGCATTGCATGTATTGGGTGGGTGGGGGCCCTTTCAGGTGACTTTGTTCTGGGCCCGGCCAAAGCTGTCTGCGGCCCTGTATCTCCACCCAAGCCCCCCCCCCACCCTCCGCTCACTTCATCTTGTCTGAATGCGTAACCCCAGAAATTGGACACAGGAAATTGGGGACCTATTTTCATGCCACCTAGACATGTGAAATGAGGAGCGCAACTGGTGTGTGAGAGAGAGAGAGAGAGAGAGAGAGAGAGAGAGAGAGAGAGAGAGAGAGAGAGAGAGAGAGAGAGAGAGAGAGAGAGAGAGAGAGAGTGTGCACATGTGTATGTGTATGTGTATGTGTATGTGTATGTGTGTGAGAGAGTGTGCGTGTGTATGTGTGCCCATGATAGTAGTTGTAGAGTAGTACACTTTATTTATCCCATAGGAACTCATATGTGTAGAGTAGAGAGAGGTAAAGAGAGTAGCAGCAGTACAGTAGTAGGCCTATACTTTATTCATCCCAAAGGAAATTAAAAGTGTGTGTGTGTGTGTGTGTGTGTGTGTGTGTGTGTGTGTGTGTGTGTGTGTGTGTGTGTGTGTGTGTGTGTGTGTGTGTGTGTGTGTGTGTGTGTGTGTGTGTGTGTGTGTGTGTGTGAGTTTATGTTTACTTATATGTGTTTATGACTACGTATGTGTGCAAGCATATGTGAGCATTCATATGGGTTTGTGTACAGTATGTTTGTGCAAGTGCATACGTGTGTGTGCGTGCACGTGCGTGGGTGGGTGCGTGAATGCGTGTACATGAATGTCTGTGTGTGTCTACGCATGTTTATGAGTGGTGCACATATGTGTATACACTGCATCTGTGCATGCCACATATGGGTCTTCAAAGGGAGTTGTGGGCAATATGGAGCCCTGGTGCCCCATGCAGCGCCTGGTGAATTATAGATGATCTGGTGAAATGAGGTACAGGCCTGCCTGAGCTTTAGCCCACGTCTCAAGGAGCGAGAGAAAATAATTAAAGTTAAGGCTTTAAGATTGAAAGTGTGTGTCATGCCTCAAGCCT
Source organism: Engraulis encrasicolus (assembly GCF_034702125.1). Lineage (NCBI taxonomy): Eukaryota > Metazoa > Chordata > Actinopteri > Clupeiformes > Engraulidae > Engraulis > Engraulis encrasicolus. The sequence continues at coordinate 13,712,837 of NC_085873.1, forward strand.
CAAAGGCATATCCAACCCCCACCCCACACCAAGCCCCAAATACTGTGCCCTCTCGTGCTGAGATAAATTGGGAAGAAGAAGAAGAAGAAGAAGAAGAAGAAGAAGAAGAAGAAGAAGAAGAAGAAGAAGAAGAAGAAGAAGAAGAAGAAGAAGAAGAAGAAGAAGATGGTGATGATGATCATGATGGATGTTGATGAGGATGATGATTTTGATGTGGATGATGATGAGAAGGTTTAAGCAAGTTGACCTCTCCTGTGTCCTCTATGGAGAGTGAGCCTGGCTGATTTACAACAAGGATTTTGGTGCAGCATCACAGGACAAGCCCGGGTTAATGGGTTTAAGCCAGGGGTCGGGAACCTTTTTCATTCGAGGGGCCACTTCAAATTCCTCCAAGGGCCACAGAAGTACTCCATACTATGAACACAAACCAGGATTTCCCCCTGCCCTTTAGGCCTTCATTGAAGGCAGCCTCCATCTTCTTTAGGTCCCATGAATATAACGGCACGAGTGGGCCTACTTGGTCTGCTGGCCTGAGGACCGTGGGTGTGGGTTAGGAAACATCAGATGCAATGTTGACTAACCCTGTCTATTGAAAACGATGGCTTTATGCAATTGCTGCCATTTTTGTTCAGTGGTAACGCTGCTTGAATGAACATTGACAGGAGACAAGGCACTACACAAACTGTGTTGCAGTAAATCAACATCTTTGCTGACAGTGTGAAAAACATACCGGTAATACCTATGTAGCAAGAGGGCTGCTCCCACGGTTTGCCAAAAGGCTGAATGTGACATCTAATGTTGTATACCTATGGCTGTAGCAGTAAGCTCTTGGACAGATATGTCTCCGTCTGATTTGATTACGAAACACAAGTGAACCAAGACAAGTGCACAGGGTCACTTTACCTATATGTACGTTTAGTATGCTGTGTACGGCATTCAAACAAATCAGACTGAATCACACACAGTTACACTGACCTCTTTTTTGGCTCTAGATTTATCCACCGCATAAACTTGCAGGTCTGACAGACATCCCATCAAAACAACTTTCACTCACAGTGACTGGGTGACAAGCTGTCAGTCATGCCCCATCAGTAAGATAAGCAAGTAAGTGTAGACTTGTCATACCATACAGTAGGCATGTCAAAGTACTTTGCTTGAAAATATTAGTTGATTTGTGTTAGGACTGCTTTCTGACATTTTGTTAAAATTGACAGCATGCTCTCAAGATGGACTTGGGCTAAGATTGGCAAAGTGGATTTTTTGAAGTGCTAAGTCAACGTTTAGCGAGTGGTACCATACCACTAGCCTGGCGACGCCATCCTATGTACTCCAACCCAGTAGCGGCCGGTGGCTGGGAAAACAGGCAGGGCAGAAATTTTGGCGATGAAGTCCATAATAATTAAATCAATGCGTTATAATTTACGAGTTGCGTTGCGTGTGTAGGCAAGCCAGGAAAGCGTTTACCCCAGCGTTTTGCTTGGTGTGTTAGTGAAACTTCACCTCCCATGATACACCACACTTATCAGGCAAGCGTAATCTGCATTCAACTTCTGTCCTGAAGAAAGCTGTTTTTGACAGTTCTCTCCACGCAGCTACAGTTCTCTTGCTCATTTAAGCAGAGCGACTGCACACATGCTTCTGTTAAGAAATTACAAGAAAATGCTTTGTCTGCTCGCAGAGCTGGAGTCTGTGACAAGCAGCACGACACGTGGACATCTCCATGCAACCGGACAGCACGAACAATATGGAAAAGGCTAGCACAGCCTTTGCCAAAGCAGAGCAAAACTCATGTGCAAACATAGGCTACTCGTTTGAAATGTGGAAGCATTTTTGTAAACCAACATATGAACTGTCCTCAAGTAGGCTACTACAGTACAAGCTGACAATAGGCGAGTGGTCTCGAATTCACCGTCCGTACAGTGACAAATGATGCAACCAAATCAACAAGCCCTCAACACTATTCAATTCACTCTCGTTGCCCCCTTGCTGCCGGCTCAAATGCCCCACAGAACCAAATGCTACCAATACCTGGAAAGGACGTGCCTATTTTTGAAACTATAGCCATGGTTAAAATAGAATTATGCGTTCAGCCACTGAAATTTACTATGCGACAGACTCGCTCCTGTTCTGCACTGCTTGGCAGGACCATGTGCAAGTGTGTTTTTTTAGCTAGTTTTCGGGGACACAGCAGACAATACAATACATAAATGAAGCGGTCAATAACATCCCAAGCTCAATAAGCTCAGATATTTCATTAAATCACTTCCAGTTTCCCAATTTTACAAAGACTTTGTTCATAATCCCTCAGACTTTGTTTATACTACTATGGTAAGCCCAACGCAGATTCACAGAGAACGTCGTCAGCTAGTCTTGGGGGTAGCTAACTCAGCAGACACACAAGGACGAAGCTACACATTTGTTTGCTGTCTCAACATTGCAAGCCCACATATTTCATTCAATAACAGCTAGTTACCCATTATGCAAAGACGTCACAAAACCTTAAACTTTGCAATATAATATACAGTAAAGACTGTACCTACCCCAAACGTGAATTCTTAACCAGCCAACACATATCCTTCGTCAAATACGACATGGTTATCCGTTTAATCCAACAATTTTGTAAGGGAAATCTGCGGCAATGAAGTTCATAAAAACCCACAGGTTAGAGATGCGCGGAGTAATATGTTTTTTGAAACCGTATGTCTTTTTCAAAGCATAAGCCAGGGCCACCGACCTGTCATTAGACAGGGCAGATCATACATCTGCCCTGATAGCATCTATACAGGCACGCTTATGTTATGATATTATGCTAAGTAGGCTACAATGCTAATTTTGTAGAATTTGATCGGGGCGAGGGGGCCGGGCCTAGCTGAGGGCAGCGAGAAATCTGCCCAGAACAGTGCCATAGACCTAACGTTAAACAGCCACACTGAATGCAAACTAGACTTCTCAGCAAAATGAAACCCGATTCCACTCGCAAAGATCGTCACAAACCACAAGATTGATGTAATAAGATTCCCAGTGTGATTGAGGTTGCAATACATATTTTATCTACAATTTCCGAATTTATCTACTTTTCTTAGAGGAAGAATCTTTGGAGGGGCAGTGCCCATCTGCCCTTAATGAACCGGCCGCGCCTGCTCCACCCAAAAGATTTTGGATCCGCCCATCGTCTGGCAAAAGCCTCGAGCTCGGTTCTCTCAGTGTTTAGCCAATCAGCAAACAGTTGAGAGTGGAAGTAATTTTCTACTGCGAATTAATTAGCGCGAGTTACCCGCGAGGTACAGTGTTACATTTTCCATCTGCCGTCGTGATAAAGTGTGTTTTCATGCTTATGTTGTGGATGTAAGTGTAAAATGGATATTTGTAATCATTTTTAATTGGTTGTGAGAGGAAACTTTGCCGTTTTGGCTTGCTACAGTTGGCTATTTCCTCCTAACTGTTAATAGAGTATTTAGTATTTATCTAATGTTTCCACAACTTTCTGAAAATAGGCCCTAACTTATTATTCATCATAACAATATAATAATAATAATATAATATAATAGGCTATAATATAAAATAATATAAGTAGTATAATATAATATAATATAATATAATATAATATAATATAATATAATATAATATAATAAATTATTATGTTATATTGGGCTGTATGGTTTGGTGGGCCCCAGAATTTTTTCACATTTGAAAGTGGGCCTTGGTGTTCTGAAGTTTGAGAATGGCTGGGTTAAGGTTACACTATTCACACTTTTGCTCTGTTATTTGTATGCTTTTGTGACGCTATATCGTAACTGTCATGCTAATAAAGCACAATATGGGTTTTAATTTGAATTCGGAACTCCAATGAATCTAAATGGCAGAGTGTAATCAGACCATCTCCCACCATCCACGAAAACGGATTCCTCTTGGCTTTTGCCAGATTGATTGACTGAGTCAACAGTCGGCTTTTCGCCCATACCACATACAGTGTAGAAGAGTGTTGAATTTGTCTTTGGAAGTGTTGAACACTTCAAAATCACATGATTCCCTTTGCCAGTGTAGTTCCAGTCAAATTCTATAAATTCTTGTTGTTCAAGTGTTGTACTAACATGTTTTCTGTGTACACTCATGGCATGCACAGACACTTTACTGAAGGCTGCAGCTTGTGTGATAACTTAATTCGGCCCTGTCCGTGTGGTCCCTCAACTGCTTAAGCCAGGCTCAAACTACTCGACTCCTGATTTTGTGTCCGATTTTGTCGTCGGGTTGTGCTGCACACATGAAGAGAATCGCAACTGTCAATCTTATCACTGATCGTAACCACCCGAGACAATGCTCAATGTTCTATTTCCAGTCACAAATATCAGTGTTTGATTTCTACAACTTGCGACCGGCGTCTCTTTGAGCTGCCAGAATTCTATGAACGTCGCACACGACACCTGACGATTGCCTGACAATCGCTTGCGATGGTCCTCGGGTTAACGTTCCACTGATTGTCGTAAGGGGGATTTTCAGCTGAGAATCGTGCCGCTAGTTGTGTAGTTTGAGCCTGGCTTTAGAGGGGCCTGCAGTGACGTCTGTTACCAGTGACTGTAATGCGGAGGTCAGGCTAAGAGATCAGATGACGGCAAGATAATAAAAAAGTGAAAAAATAAAGGTCAAGCCTTCTATCTAGGTAGATGACTTACAGATTTAGCTTGTTGGGGTCATAATCAGTGAAGAGAAACGAGTAAAACGTCAGCTGAAATCCAGGACTGCATTAATCAACAGCAGTGCCCCTTTACTCATCACAGCAATTACAGCTGCCAGGAAGCATTTTTTTTTAATAATTGTTAGCAACTTCATAGCAAAATAGATGATTTATATCTGACTGTGAAGGGTTGTGAACTTGGAGTGCTGCATGATTATGGACCTTTTAGGGCAGACTTCCACTTTGCCACGCTCAAAGTCAACATCAAAAGGAAAAATAAAATACAACCTACGCTAAAAAACTTGCAGAGCCAATAGTTTTGTGCGTGTCTGTGTGCGTTTCTGTGATTGAAAAAAACAGGCAGCCAGCGGTCAACAGAGCCCATTAATGTGACTCAAACCAAAAAATCTGAAAGATTTGAGTGTCCTCTACACAGCAGACATATCACTGTGTCTGATCCTCTGATCCCCCAATAGATTATTGGCTTTTGTCTTTGGTAAACAACATCAACAACAACAACAGCAGCATGAAAAACATGATCAGACATTCCATTAGATCTCCCTCGCACTGAAAATATAGCTATATGTGGTACCTCGCTGCAAAGCTCACTGGCAATTTGTGTGTGTGTGTGTGTGTGTGTGTGTGTGTGTGTGTGTGTGTGTGTGTGTGTGTGTGTGTGTGTGTGTGTGTGTGTGTGTGTGTGTGTGTGTGTGTGTGTGTGTGTGTGTGTGTGTGTTTTATATGAATGTGGATGGGGTTGTGGGAGTTGTGCGTTGTGTGTTGCCTTGAATGTAAACTGACCCCCTTTCATTTAATCAATACCAGCTAGAATGATGAAGGGGGACTTGATTGGCTTGAGTCATGTGGGATTTGTCTCCAGGGGGGAACAATTTTATGCTTGGATATGCTGCATGATTGCTGATCACAAGACTTTAGGCCCCAGGTGGTGCTAAAATGGCAGTATTTTCAACCTTTCAAGTTCAACCTACCTTTTTTTCCTCCTCGTTTCACAAAATGGGAGGTCCGTCCGTCTGTGTCTCCCGTGGGTCTCCTGGATCTGCAAGGATGGATTACTGCATGGGCCCAAGAGTCAAGGGGGGCCCTAAAGGCCAAGTGTCTATATTTCCTTTTTCATATTATTGTGTTAAAATAACACTTTTAACTAGCCTGGGCGAAATCCGACTGTTGACTCCGTCAAACAGTCTGGCAAAGGCTATGAGGACTCTGTCTCCATGGCGGGTGGGAGATGGTCTGACCTTACTCTGCAATTTAAATTAATTGGTGTTCTGAATTCAAAATTGTGCTTTATTAGCATGACTGTTATGATACAGTGTTTTGCCTAAGCATACAGATAACAAGACAAATTTTCTTGAATAGTCTTACCTTGCAATCAGTAACTCACTCCGACCGCGGGTGAGTTCTGCATCACCACTCTCAAGTGTTTGCTCATTAGCAAAACCATGGGAAAAGTGTGCTAGGAGGGTTGGGCCAGACTATGTACGGAGCCAAAATCTTTCAGTGGAAGTACATAGGATGGCATTGCCAGGCTAACTTTTAACAACTCTAATTTCAAATTTTGACCGGGTACATATCCCAGAACCTCAAACAGAATTGGGTCTCTGGCCTGAAACTCTGAATCTTTTTATAGTCTCACAACACCCATTGAGTTGGGACCCTTGAGTTGGGCCCCATTGAGTTTGGGCCCATTGGGGCCCTTTCTTGTTGTCTGGCCCAGGGCCCCATGGAATCATAATCCGTCCCTGTAGGTCTGGCGTTCGATACTGTGACTCCTCTTCCTCAGTTGAGATCTTGGTTCCCAAATATTTTCAGGGGGGACCCTCTTTTTAGAGGAGAAAATATTTTCGCGATCCCCTCCACCCCACGTATTCTTTGGCAAATGTTTCTTGTCCATGAATATTGCTGAATTTTCCATTAACAGTTTATCTGCTAATATTGCTAGAAGTTCACAGGACAGCAAATACATCTATTAACCATATAAGTGAAAACAGTGAATAATCAATTTATGTAATCATGGATTTTCAGTTTTTATGCAAAGTCCCTTCTGTCTGAGATCCCACTGCAGTAGCTCCGCGACACCCCTGGGGGTCCCGGCCACCAGTTTGGGAACCACTGGGAGTAGTGACTGGTTATCTCATGGGGCAGATAGTAATTGTTACTATATACGCACTGTACACCAGGGTGAATTTACATGTAGCTTGGCACAGTAGTAGATGTACCGTGTGCAAAAAAATGCTATTTACTCCCCGGTCTCACTCAGGTTTTTCTGGACAAATAATACTATTTACTCCCAGGTTACTGCCTTGTTATTTACACATGCCGCAAATAGTCATTGTTGCTGTTGCTTGGCACAATAGCTGGTGTTCCTAGATAAAAATGCTCTTTACTCCCAGGTTGCTATTACATCAATCATCTTAGAGAGTCAATTTAACATTGCTATTAACTAGGCCTACATTCTTTTTCTTATATTTTTCTTTTTCAAATAAAAAAACCCTTCAACTTCCTATTAATTATTTGATTGTATACAAAATACATAAAAGTTCAATTTGACCTGCACGTACATGCATCTGTTGTTGGATTTCCAAACGTGTTCCCATTAGATCCCATAAGGTTAACAAACAACAAAAGATGACAAAAAGAGGGTAGTTTCATAATGTGGTAATGTCAAATTAGCCTTGAAGCATGATGTTATTGAAACATCTTGCCGATGCCTTGCTCTGTTTGTCATAGACAGTTATGAGATGTACAGATTCGGGCGGGCAAACCACACATCCATGACCATTCATCAAACATGATTTTCTTTTTTTCTTTTCTTTTCTTTTTCAAGAGAAACCCAACTGATTCAAATATTGTTTCATGGAGGCAGGTACGTGTACAGCAAATCCCCTCCAGAAGATATCTTCTGTCCTGTCCCTGTGATGCTTGTACCTGCTAGCGAGAGATGACAGCCACTCTTAAATCCTCTGCCGTTGGCCCTCCCTGTTTCACGTCCCTTTCATAACCAGTCCCTGCAAACTAATCTCACAGAAACATCAGGACAGAGGCAGCATTTATTACTTTGGCTTTGGTTTTTTTCATTTTGTACTGCTCAGTGCTCACTGAGGCATGGGTGCCACCTGTATGTGTGTTCTTATACCGTATTGCATTTTCATGGTAGGTGTTGAGCTATTTCATGCATCGCACACCGTACATGCTCTCCATCACCAGCCATTTTTCATTTTCTTTCTGTTTTTTTTTAGGCTAAATAGAAGGAAGTTGATGTTTTTCTCCAACAGCAAGCATTACAGATTACAAGATGCTTCTCTGAGGCTTTTCTGTCATATTTTATTAAATATAATGGCACTGGCTCTTAAAAATGTTGTATAGTGCAATGACAATAAAAACTATTCTGTTCTATTCTATTCTGTTCTGTTCTATTCTATTCTATTCTATTCTATTCTATTCTATTCTATTCTATTCTATTCTGTACCATTCTTGGCATTCTATTCTCCACCATTCACTCACTCATACAGTATATTTTCAGCCTTCTACACAGAGAAAGAAGATCAAAATGATCCGTCTGACTCACCCGCCACCCCCCCAAAAAAGAAGAAAGACCAAGTCGTGACTGTGGGATGGCAGCTCCTGGGACCCAGCCGCCCCTCAGGCCATCACACATATACTGTAGCACCGTATTGATCCTCCGAATCTGTGGATGCCACCGCGACTTAGTGGGTCATCGCCATTATCTGGGAGTTATGTCATGCAGCGTGTCAGAGGGTAGCGCAAGGCTAGTGTCAGGGGCTGCCCTTGACAGGAAATGAAAATCACAAAGGTGACATTGGGAAGAGTGTCTTGCACAGGGTTTAGGTTAGGGGAGTGTTTTTCAAGAGGGGGCGGGGGAGGGGGGAGGGGCGTTGGGGAGCCCTAGGGAGCCGTTGAGAAAGAGACAGCATTAGTTGCTGTGGCCTGATGGTTAAGGAGATGGCCAACGGATCAGAGGGTTGCAGGTTCGAATCCCAGAATACCAGCCCTCCAATCCCTATTACTGTACACTCCATGCCTGAGATGCCCTTGAGCAAGGCACCTAATTCCATACTGCTTCAGGGACTGTAACCAATACCATGTAAATAATTTCCAGCTGCTTTGGATAAAAGTGTCACCTACAGTAAGTGCAGTGTAATGTAAAAAGTCTGAAGCAGACGTGAAGGCTACAGGGGGAAGACACAGGCATTGTCAAAATGTTACTAGTAGAACACTAGTAGAATAGAAACCCTGGCTATTTCATAAAGCAATGACAGATAGGCTCAAGAGATTACAATGGCCTGCTCGTTTGTCTCACGTTGTAGAATTGTGTGAGAATTTGTGAAAGAATTTCAGGACAAAGACTGACAAAAAATGCCAACAGTGTTCATCATTAGAACCCTCCAGGAGGTGCCAGTTAGTGGAGAATTCTAGAATTTGAGATTCGTGTGTACTCTGTGGATCTGTCTCTCTAACTGTCTGCATTTGAGAGTCGTGTGTGTTTGGCCAGACGGGTCTGTCGGCGAGAAGCTATCAAACGGCTCATTGGTCTGCGTTAGCCCGGCGGCCAAACTCTGATCAGGAGGTCAGCACTAATGGCCATAACAGCCGACACTGGCCAACGCCTCTTAAATATCATAATGACTCATTGCGCTGACTTGGTCCCGTCTGAATTTA
>NC_085873.1:13734706-13752206 GCF_034702125.1 Engraulis encrasicolus
TAGACAGCTGACGTTGCTGTTGGACAACAGCTAGAATAATATTTTTTGGTAAGCACATAATTCTACATGTGTTTATGCACAGTTTTGATGCCCTCCATGAAAATACACAATGAAAATCCACGTAATTAAAGAGAATGCATAAATGAGAAGGTGAGTCCACACTTTTGGCCTGTACAGTATGTTGAGTGTGCAATAGTGCTAATATTAATGCTAATATTGGACAGTTGGTGAATTGTGCTGAGGAACATAAAAATGCTATTATGTACGGTTTCAATTTGCCGTTACAGTAATGTGCATTTTGTATAGTCTCTGCAGTACGCAGTCTCGTCTTCACATTATTTGGAGGACAAAATCCAAAGCCTATTCCCTCCCTCACAATACATAAGCACACACACACACACACACACACACACACACACACACACACACACACACACACACACACACACACACACACACACACACACACACACACACACACACACACACACACACACACACACACACACACACACACACAACAAGAGGGAGAGAGAGAGCGTGAGCCAGAGAGATTTCATTAGGCTTGAACATTACTTTTATATGGTACTCTTACGCTGTTAAAAACTTTCAAGTGTTGGCACAAAGAGCAAATAAATGACTTGCAGAGATGAGCCACGTATAATCCGTTCAATCTGTTTTGTTCATCTCACTGTTCAACACTTTGTTTTTCAGCCCTCCAACTTCAATTTGCATGCAGTAAACAAAATCCTATAAATGAAGAACGGCACAGGCCTCTCTTACCATTACACTCTGCCTAGCATCTCAATGCTGCAGACAAACACAAAGGCAATTGAAACGCCGTTTTAACAGACTACCCCCTTTTAATGAGACCAGGGCTGGACTGGCCATCTGGTATAGCTGGCATTTCCCAGTGGGCCCCACACCAGCGTTGGCCCCTATTTTCAGAAATTTTAAAAAAATAAATTTTAAAAAGTTTACATTTCTGAAAATCGGGGCCCACCGCTTAGTCAGTTCTGTGCCGTTGATTATGAGGGGCCCCTTAAAGCCAAAAGTGCCCGGGCCCTATTTCTCCCCCAGCTCAGCTCTAAATGAGCCCCCAACTTGGGCGAAAAACCATCGCCCGTTGCTTACTGCATTCAGTTTTTTAATTAACAGCGCAGGACATAGTGTATTGCGGTGCTTGGGTTGTGCTGTGGGGGTGGGGGTGGTGGGGGGTTGATATGAGGGCAGTTCAGTGGAACGGATTCCTTCGGAATGATGAATGAGCTGTCGTCTTCAATTGTTCTGCCGGCTCTCCCCTTCTTCTGACACCAGGCTCTGTTTCTGGAGTGCAGCGGCACAAACATGGTTTGGGGTCTAAGTTCAATGGAATATACTAATCAGGTGGAAGTCAAAAACACCTCTCTCTTTCTCACACACACACACACACACACACACACACACACACACACACACACACACACACACACACACACACACACACACACACACACACACACACACACACACACACACACACACACACACAGTCAGAAACACCCCTCTTCAACTCAGAAAACAACCCTCTATTCTAGAAATACCCTTCTATTCAAAGCTGAAAATGTCTTGCTAGTGTACACACCAGCATTTCACAAAATGGTGTATGTGTGTGGTTGTGCGTGCATGTGTGCATGTCCCCGTGTTAAGGGGATAAACTGTTGACAGTTGAAATATTCCATGTCTCTGTGTGCATGCTTGCTTGTGTGAGTGCGTGTGTGTGGGTGGAGGGGAGAGTCCTTGGGTATGTGTTTTGGATATTTCTCTGAATTTCATCACATTATTTTATTCCAATGTTTCCGATCCAATCAAAGTGATAAGCTGTTTACACTTTAGAGGCTTTCATAACTCCCAGCCCTAGCACGCTTAAAATATTCACCTTATGGGGGTCAGTGTGTCAGGTCATTTTAATGTGTCAGGTCATTTTAAGTCCTTCGTCAGCAGCAGTAGTGGATTCCATGCAATGTGCTTTTATGCAAATCGAGGTCTTTGTACATGGAAACGTAATGTATGTATGAGCCCCTAACGTAATGTAAGTATTAGCCCATATCAGCATAGATTCTAGGAGTATTATCCAGTCTCTCTGATATCAGTGTGTCCACGTGGCTACGTATGGTATGGTACAGTAAGTATGTGATATTGAATTACAGGATGATTTAGGCCCTTTGAAGGTCAGTTGTTTGCTACGATACACTGAAACACAAGGTAGGATGCGTCACAACATCATAACACTGTCTCACTGCCACTTACCAAAATGTACAAAAGCCACATGACTAATAACATCACTAGCAATCAGTGACCAAATGTTTGGCTGGAAGCTACTGTAGTAACATTAACACTGACCAATTGCATTGTGCTTAATATGCTACATTGGACATTTTGGCAACATGTTTTGCACCCTGGAATGAGGTCCACACAATCTCCTTGTTTATATTAACTCAGCCACCTAATTCGGTTCCAAATAAATTACTTTCTCCTGCTAAACGTCAGTGCCGATGGCAGTGCGCTTTGTTTGTTTGTTTTAGCGGCATTCGTGAAGGAAGCAGAACATGTTCATTTTAAGATTTTAGTGAACTTGGCCGAACAGAAGTCAGATATGAGTGATTCTCTAATTCGCCTACACTTTTAAGTCCGTGGATTTTATTTGGCAATTCCACTAACTATTAACTGCATCCAATGATGTTTTGGACATTAGAAAACATGTATCTTTCATATAATACAGAAAGTGTAGACATAGCATTATTTCCCTCAGCAAGAATGAATATTTAATACTGGTTTTGGGCGTTTTCATGCCGTCCTGTTTTCCAAATGTCAGATTCAGTCTTCATATTAGCATGTAAAGAAACTTGTTTTGCCCAAGACGATTGCAAATGTTGATTCACAGTAATCATCACAATATGACAAAACTGTCAGAAAGACCACTGTCCTTTCCATTATACATGAAATTTGCCATTTTGTGTGTGTCCACGAAAACTGTGTTAACCGTGTCACGGTCTGAAACCTCCTCCATAAATCAGTAATGGTTTGGTCTTAGGCCATACGAATAACATCACGTGATGTCATAACCTCTTTGGCAGGATACGGGAAGACTTTTTGGTAAATTTTGAGCTCCATCCTTCCATAATTTAATCCATTCTTTTTCATGTTCTCATAGCGGGAAAATTGCCTGTCAACTGTGTTATCAACATATTCATAAGAATCTGAATTAGAAATCACATGTAGAAAAACACAGATAAAGCATACAGATACATGAATTGATTAAGGTGTTGTGGTGGAACTTCTGAGGTCCTCAGTTAGCACAACACCATGAAAATGGCTGAAATGTCAACTGTGTCACCGTCAATGGTGTTACAATTAAGTATGACAGTCAGGGTTGCCAGATGAGGCTGATGATTTCCAGCCCAAAAAATGATCAAAATCCGCCCTAAAAACCCGCCCAATTCTATTGATTTATATGGCAGTGGGGAGGTTTTTCTGATAGATGCCATTTTTACCCGCACACGGCCATCCTAAGCAGCCCAATTGGGCGGGAACCAGCCCAATCTGGCAACACTGATGACAGTTGAGGAGGAGTATGTTTTTGCCAATTTATATCCATATTGACAGACAAACAAACAAAATAATTTGTGTTCTAGGGAGATGGGTTTGTCTGCTCTGTTTTTTTCTCCTAAAAAAGTGCCGACTTGTTCCCCTGCACTGTTGACCGTAACACCATTGAGTAACACCGTTGACTGTTTTGAAAGTGTTTTTGCGCTATTGATCCCTTATGTGTTGGAAAAATCCTATGAACATACACTAGGGATTATCTCTGGAGAAGGAAGTCTTGTGTAAGGAGGGTGACTATATTCAAATCAGACGTTACAGGGATTTATGATGAAAAATGTGTCAGTCTGTATCACAGTGACTCATAAAATCCTACTTATGAAGCTCAACAATCACATTTTCTATATCAGTTGCACAGATTAATGACAACATTACTGCTAAGGGACATAAGCACTTTCAAACATATATTGTTTCAACTCTGTAGTATTTTTATATATGTTTGAAATGACATAGTATTTGTCCATAACACTGTTGACAAAATAATTAAGCAAATGTTCCCTTTCATTAGAGTATTTATCAAATGATTTAAGATTAAGCTTGGCAATTTGTTTGTTTGGAAACTTAAATATATACACTATGTAAACATCTAGGTCATTTAATTGAAAAAAATAATGATAATTGACATTTTGCTTTTGCCAAAAGCGTAGGGGAATCGTAGAATCACTCATATGACTATTGGGTGTGAGCTGCCTTTGACTAAATGTATGTTAGTGTGTGCTATATGGTTAATAGATGGTCTAATCATGGTCTAAATATGTCCCATTTTAGAGATAGTGCTATGTCAAAATTGCTGTAGCTGCGAAATTCAAACTAATACCATGGCTTTGAGGGCATTTTTGTCAATTTCAATGTTGGCATAGTTACTGCACTTTGCCTTTGTTAGGCTGCATTAGTATTGACACACTTGAAGTTTAAGCAACATAATGGGAAATATCTCTCTCTCACACACACACACACACACACACACACACACACACACACACACACACACACACACACACACACACACACACACACACACACACACACACACACACACACACACACACACACACACACACACACATACCCTATTATGTGTTGTTTCCTCTAGCTTGTAGCTATCATCACAAATTTCTGCACTCAAAAAAAGTTCACCAACAGTTCTACTGCCAACATTCAGACAATACATTTCCTCATACCAGGCACAGCCCACGCACAGTTCAGGAAAAATAACTCCTGTTGTTTACCAACTACACTTTCAACCATCCACATTTACAACGGCCATTAGGAAAGGCAAAATAAAAACAACCTCTTCACCCCGATGTCATTAAGAGAGATAACACTCACATCAGGTCCGCTGACCATCACATGCGGTTCACTGGGGTCCCAAAGCAGCGTTATTCATTACACCAAGGTAAAGCATCCACAAAGCATCCTTAAGTGTTAATCCAACACTTACAGAGTATTCTGAGGTCAAATTCTGCAGGATGTTAAATCAGCTCTCTACAGTATATGTGTTGAATTCACAATGCATTTTTTTGACTGTGCAGTAAGAATATAAGATCAGCCATTTTCACAGTGTCAGCTGGGGGTTGTTTTTCGGCTCCATCAAACCTTAATCGGGTCAGGCACGAGTCATGAAATGGACCAGCGTTCAGCCGCAAATGTCATGGAATCTAAAACTAAATTGGATTGAATGTACTGAAAAAGAAGAGCAAAACAACTGAGTGCACTTTAAGGTAAATAGAACCAAAGTTTTTAAAAAAGTGTAGGGCCTACAATATCGCCTCCATCAAATCTTTTACCTTCATATGGTCGGCCATGATGAGTCATTCATCCGTGGAAGTCATGAAGTCTAAAAGTGAACTGGATGTACTGTATAAGAACAGCAAAACAACTGGCTGCAGTTCAAGGTAAACAGGACTGAAATGAACAACTAGGCTCCCAATTTTTTTTTTCTAAATTCCAAAGTTGTGTAAAACAGTTATTAGGCCTACGTATGTCTTACAATAATACAGCTACATTTTATTGGATGAGAAAATCACATAACAATGACTACATATTGGCTACAACATTCTTTTCATTCTCCCTGCACTGACGTTATTAGGTTGACCCATGGCATGTTGACCTTGGTATAGCATATTGTCATTTGCCCTCAAAATTACAATGTCGTAATGTTCCGTGGGCCAAATCAATGGTGTAGTGCAGTGTTTCTGAACGGGAGATCTACAGCCCCTCCAGGAGGCGTTGCGGAACCCTAGGAGGGCATTGAGAAGGGGGCAGTGCTTAGGTGCCATTAGCTTTTTTTCATATTAAGGGGGGTGTTGAGAGTCTTGTGATGAGGTCCAGGGTTGTGTTTGTTCGAAAAAAGTTGAGAACAACTGGTGTAGGGCTGCACACAGGCTACTGAAGTAAAAGCCAGTGGTTGGTATTCTGGCTTGGCCAATAGGCATACAGACTGAGGGGCCTTTTCTGGTTGCCTTGAGGTGACTGATAGCATCTGTCCCTATACCATAATCCTGGACCAATATTTTTAATTGACCGTGTACTAACACTCTTAACGCTACGTTGACCCAGGACCCTGGAACAACAGTAAAATGTTTGGACCTGACTTTACCCAACCACTATAGCACTGTTTAAGTGGCTATATATAAGCCAACATCCTTACACAAAGTTGATGTCATCGTTCACACCCTCACTGGGGTTCAGACTGTGTAGGGAGTTGTTTCTGACACTATCGGACATTGCTTTAGTCATTATTCATAAAATGGACCTGCAGCCGCAGCTGGCCCAACGAGCACAGTATAAGGCTTTATGGTACTCAGGAGGCATCATTTGGGAAGTAGTTTAATGGTCACTGCAGAGTACAGTGGGATTGTGCTGCGGTCAGGGGAAGGAGAGTGAGAGGCCTGAGGTCTACGACCAAAACATTTGCTCGTTTGTGTTTGTAGGCCCTTTTCCCTTGCCCATTTTCAAACAGGCACAGCTTGACACAGCATGACTCGGCTGCCATTTAGTGTTTCTCTATTAGCCGAGTACGGCACGGCACAGCTCAAAAATCATCCCTTGTTTTGCCGGCTGGCTGAACTGAGCTGAATGGTTTTGCAACCTAGAATGCTGTGCGTCACTCCCCCGCACCAGTGAATCAAAAAGTAACCATGGCGGCCACTAGATCAACTATCTTGGAATTCTCATTAATTTGACTGTTAGTATTGTATGTTAGTATTAAAAATCAAAGCTGAAAATCAACATTGTACCATAGTATCCAAGTATTTATAGGCCACTTTGATAGACATGTGTCTTACACTAGTCAACTAGCCTTTGTCAAGTAATGCTACGTGACAACGCTAAAAACATTACTCCACCCATATTCCGGGTAACAGTTTGCAATGGAAACCCAATCCAGGCTGACTGAGCAATGCCATCATCATTCATCTCTCCATGTTTGCCTGTGAACCCACATTCTGACATTTTTATTTGTGTCGCCGAAGAACACAACAGTAATGTTAAGCTATAATTTCACATGTGCGTATGTGTGTGTGTGTACCTGTATGTGTGTATGTGTGTGTGTGTGTGTGTGTCTGTGTGTCTGTGCATCTCATTCTCCGCTCTGCCGTCATTCAGTGAAATTTCAGCGCACTGCATTTTGGAACGCCCTTATTTAGCTACACAGTATTTATTCTCTGCTCACTTGTCTCCAGTCAGAAATATTATTTCTCGCTTGCACCCACCACCTCCCTGTTAGCCTCCCTTACACTGCTGTTCTATTGATTCGTCAAGCATCTTGCCCTAGCCTTCTCTCAGTTCACCTCGCTCATTTGCTCTCCAACCATCATCCGCCGGGGGGTGTCTTCTCAGAGCTCGCACATATCTGCAGGCGCAGATACTGCCCGAGCTCTTAGTGGCGCCCCGTACTCCCGAGCTTGAGAATGTTCACTGCATAGACATTTCTCTGCCATGGCAGTACTTCAGCACCACGGTCAGCGACCTTGCCCAATACGCCATGTAATCTCTCAGCTTCTTGAGTGCAGTGGTCCGCTGACCCCGTGAAGCACTTTGATGATCGGTCCACCGTGTGGACAGCCACTCTCCTGCGAATGCGGTATGATCTCGAGAAGTCCGTTCTCCAGAGAGAACGAAGATGTATGCATACATGCTTAATCCAAATTTCAGAGAGTGAACAAATGAAATAATTCATCTCTCAATATTAGTCATTTGCCTGCATGTGCTCTCTGTTTATTTGTGAGCTCTCACTGTGACATTTACGGTACACTTGTATTATTTCTTAAGAATCTTAAGAAAGCAAAAGTAATGTTAAGGTATAATTACACATCCCTAGATGTTTTCTTATGGCTGTGTGATCTAAAAATGTAGTGAATGTTACTGTCTGTCTTGTACTAGCAACCTCTCTGTATATAAGATTCAATCTGTCAATCATGCTCTACTTGGAGTTACACAGTGGGACAGAGGGCAATATTTTCAAGTTTAAGGTTAAAAAAGAAAACACATAAATATTGTACACATGCAAACGACACAAAGCCACCATGTTGGTTTCTGCATGCAAACATTTCCACAAGGAGCGCCTACCACCAAGCCACTAAGCCGTGAGTCACCCTGCCTGCATCCAGGAGATTTAATCAAGGCTTTTACACTAACGATGGGCGCACTAATAAAGCAGGCCACATCATTCATCACCTGATATTAGTCATTTGCCTCTCTATTTATTTGGCAGAAAAACAAAACAAAATACGAAAAACAATAAAAGAATAGTTACGTACGTTATAGGCATACACATTCTGCCATATAGTTATAACCTTGGGATGTATCAAGGTTAAAGACAAACAACAAACACATGTACACATATACAAAGCAGCACATGCCACCATGTTCTTTTTACGTAACATGCCAACCAGTTTGCCAGATGAGTCTGATGATTTCCAGCCCGAAAAAATGCTCAAACAACTGCCAGGAGGCACTAAATCCAGCCCAATTTTAACTATGGCCAGAAATAAGCAGAAAACCTCAATGTCCTTTTTTACCTGCAGTCGGCCACCCTAAACAGCCCAATTGCGCAGGAAACCCCCCGATCTGGCAACACTGATGCCAGCGTCTTCACCTGGAGCCACTAAGGAGTGAGTGAGTCACACAGCCTCTATCCAGGAGATTCAATCAGCTCCCACTAATGACGGCCCTAAAAACAACAGGCTAAATCATTCATCACTCGTTATTACTCACTCATTCGGCCTGCTTAGTGTTTACTAGTGAGTCCCTCACTCTGGCTGACATTTACATTTTTGTCATTTCGATGGAAATGGCGAGTGCTTTATTGTTATTACTGTCCCAGAGAGTAATCAGAAGGAGTTATAATGATTTATAAAGCGTGTTCACTCACTGTGTGTGTGTGTGCATGTGCATGCGTGCGTGCACGAGTAGAGCTGGGCACTGTCTGTTTGTACTGTAGAACTGTGCATGCAGCTGTTCTCAGAACAACAGAAAGAATACATCTCCATATATCTACTGTGTGTGTGTGTGTGTGTGTGTGTGTGTGTGTGTGTGTGTGTGTGTGTGTGTGTGTGTGTGTGTGTGTGTGTGTGTGTGTGTGTGTGTGTGTGTGCGCGTGCGTGTGTGCATGCGTTTGTTCGTGTGATCAAGGAGCTCACTCATACAGTACATTCATTAATAAATATGAGTAATGATTGAAACCTGATTGCATGCATTATTCTCTGTGAAAGAGGCCATTATAACAATATTGTCTGTTTTACTATTCCAGCCTCAGGCGATACAGTGCATTGTTGCAATCCACCAGAAAATCGCTCCTGAATACACACAACGGAGCTAATAAGCCACTCCACATGCGTGCAGTATCAACATACTGTACCAACATACATGTTGCCAGCCAAGCTCTGGCGGAAAAATTGCACACAGGGCCCCAGGGCAAGACACTTAGTTATAGGGCCCCCTATACAGCTTACCAAGCTCACAATAGGGCCCCAACCAACAATACGGGAGGGCCCTGGGCCCAGGGCCAAGCACCCTGTACCCTCCCTATAGTTCCGCCCCTGCAGCAAGGTAGGCTATTCCATATTGGTGCAATAAACAGAATTGCCCCAACAGTTGTAGAGGAATAATGGACCCAAATTGAGGAAACTAGAGACAAAGACGAGGCATTCCTTTTATGGATTCACATTCATCACATTGTGACATAGCACACGTAGCTTACAGGATTGCGTCAGACTGCATGCTACCTTTGATTGCTTTAGAGCCTAATTTCAAACTTTATACAACTAAGAGATAAAATGACATGTAAGCCTATAAAATAAAATCGACAGAAAGTCTGATACCCGATAGAAGAAAATTCTGTGAGGCTAACAGTCTTCATAGGGATTCCACCATTAAGATTCATGTCAAACGTCACATAGGACACGTACTATGGCACTCTGAGACCTTTAGGTTGACTGGAGCTTCAGATGTGTGAGGAGATTTCACAAGAGCTTCTTCTGAGGAAAGTGGGAGTCTTACTGTGGTGTGGTCACACTCCCACTCCCTCCTCCAACCCAGCACCCTGACAGCACATGCGACGGGCTGAGGAGTGAGTCACTGTTGATGAATATTTATTAGCAGACTCTAGTCCAAGGCCACTGACAGATTTGACTGGTCCCAGGACAAAAGTCTATTGAAAGCCCCCCGCCCCACCCAATACATACAAGGTAGGGACCAAATTCTGAGGCTCCTCTCCTCTCGGGCCTGGGACAACTGACCTGTTTGCTCCCCTCTCCCCCCGCTATCATCTTCCCTGCTCTAGTGACCAGCTTACTGAGCAGACTGGAGGTGATTGACTGAAGAGGATGACAGCATCGACAGATATGGCTGCCGCACAGAATGAGAGTCAAACAGAGGCAGGCGAGATGGTGGAAAAGGGGAGCGCAGTCAAAAAGAGATGCGGGGAGTGTGCCGCGGGGACAGTCAAGCTTCGGGGCACTCTCAAGTGGGTACAGAGTAAAAAAAAACATTGTTAATTGAACACAGGGAGTTTATTTAACATCTTCTAGAGTATTTGGTTTGTACTCTCCACGTGTTGAATTAACACTGCAATTTTACTCTCCTTTTTTGCCAATAATGCTTGCTTGAGATATTTACCTGTTTGTGTTGTCCCGGTAAGTCTTGTGTTCTCCTATGCACGCCTTTTATAACCAAATGGGAAAAAATCTTAGAGAGCCCTCAATCTAAAACGCACAGAGCAACCAAAAGGACCTGTCAAAAAGAGACAATCAAGGGAAGGAGGGATGGTGGGAGTAGACTGTGGGGACCGTCAAGCAGCAGGTGCATTTTCAAGTGGGTGGAAAGAGGTGCTTAGTGCGCTGATAGACCATCTGCACCTACTCCAACGTCAACTCAACTCAACTCCCACAGTTACAGCTGTCTCAGCGTAGGTTTCTTTGGGGATTGTTGGTTTGTTTGTTTATTTGCTAATATATTCAATATATCCTTACGCTTTGTTGATTTTATTTGTATTCATGTGGGCTTGAAGATGAGGCCAGTAAACATGTCAGGTTTTAAGACATCCTACATTCCATTTAGTCACAAGTCTCTACCCATTCCAGGGTTCCATCTGAAAGTGAAGTTTCACTTTTTTAATTGAATAAAATTAATTCAAACTCTCCAGCTATGACCAGTTCAACCAATAATGATGACTTTTTAAAAGGGAATGACAATTTGGCTCTTTGAAATGAAATATACATGCAGTGGTAGACACATAATTCAATCTACTGAAGATCATTGTTTTTGTCCTTGTGGCAGAGACATAATTGGACTGCACATTATGATTTCAAGGTTTCCAGGGAAATGGATTTCTATGGGGAATGAATCAGATGGTAATGACATACAATGCTCAAGGTGAACCGTTCATTTTCTCATTCCTCTGTACTGCATGCCATGTTTTGTTCTATCTGGAACATTGATTCAGCATGCATACTGTATATGCTCGACCTTACAGTGTGCCAGGTGTTTTGAGCCTTTGTCTTTTGTCTCTCACCAATGAAATGCACCTCAGAAAGACACAGGGCAGCTGTGGTGGAATGGTTAGGGAGGTGGACTGTAGATCACAGGATTGCAGGTTCATTCCACATCCCTAGCAATCCCTTCCTACCTGCATGGGTGGAGTGTCCTTGAGCAATGCACCTATCCCCACACTGCACTGTAACCAATACCTGTAATATGTGTAAGTCACTTTGGATAAAAATGTCAGTCAAGTGGAATGTAATGTAGAGAGGTTCCCAGTTTTCTGCCTCACAGCTAAATATATCATTATCCTCATCATCTTTTCTACTCCTTCTCCACCTCATCCTCATTCCTATTTTGCATTAAACACTCTTGTCACCATACCTAATTCTGTTTGATCATGATCCATTTACCAGAGACAAGACTAGATTAAAATGATGAAAACATGAAATATGTATATTACGAAACTATACCTGGAGGTATTGCACATTGTGCCTGAATGTCAGCGAGTTTTTGTCCTCACAGTAATGCGTAAGATGCTTTTAAGGCTCTCTTTATTGTCAGCTCATGCTCAGCTTCATGTCACCTTTCAGACGAAAAAAGCCCATTTTTGGTCTGGCCAACAAAAAGTTGATTTTCATACAATACCTCTAGAGAGAACTGGTACCCCAGAGTTCACCTAATATAACTTTAGAAAAGAAACTCCTGCTCACCATGCATTCTGCAAGCAGAACATGAACATTTTGGGTTATAGACATTCTTCAAGTTTCTTCACAGACTTTTCCTCCTTTTGTCTGAAAGACAAGGCAACGGCGCTCGAAGTTACCACACAAGAGGTGCTTTTCAAGCACATTTTTAAAACTCATTCATTCTTCTCCGATCCTGGTAAAAAAAACATGTGCAGTTTGGTTTTGAGCAGGGATATTTTAGGTCTGAAAAGAAAAGACCTTGATTTCCACAGAAGACAAATGTGTCAGACATGTCTATGGTCTGAAAGAACTCCTGCACTCTATCCATTCAAGAAGTCAAATTTAATTTGCAACATTACGGCATTGTCATCAAGGTTGTTTCACAGAATTGTTTTACCCCATTCGTATTGGGCCTCTCTCTCCCTGGGCCTGGGGAACTGACTCCTTTGTCTCCCTCTGTTGGCTTCCCTGTCTGCATCCATAGAACCCAGAAATTGTTGCTCCACCCCTGCCTGTACTTACACTCCTGAGCATGTGCAGTAGATTAGTCTGCGGCGGCAGGCGGCGAGCCTCTCTGGAGCGACCGGACTTATAATCACATAACCGGCCGACCGCTCCTCGCCGTGACAGAAAGTCGACGGTCTCGTGCAGAATGATAATGAAGTGGGTAAGTGGATGTCATCCTGGTTGGCAAGTCGACAGGGCTGGACAAAGGGGTCAGTTGTCCCGGGCCCCAGGGAGAGAGGGAGGCCCAGAACTGGGTTCTCATGACATTGTAGGGTATTGAAGGGGGGCGGTTTTGACTTTGTCTCAGGCCCAGCCAATGGGCTAAGTGGATGCCATCCTGGCTAGGAGAAATCTGAAGGAGAAATGAGATGGTGACCCCGTCCTGCTGCTATCCTCCTTTGCCTGACATGAACCAGGGGCATTAGTGGGCACGTCACATTACATGCAACATGCTCTTGCTCTTACTGTATGTCCTTTACCTGGCTTGTCAAAATTGTCCTTTTAAAATTAAATCAGCAGCTTAAATCAGTCAGAGTTTTTTACTCTTTTGATACTCTCTGCTGTGTCACACCTTACCCTCTGTGAGGCGAATTGTAGAGAAGGACACATTACTTTGCCTTAAAAAAAACCATGGTGGAAAAAAACGCCATCGTTTAAATTAGTCATTCAGTAATGTTTTACTCGTTTGATCCTCAAAATACTTGGTAGTGTTGCACCTTACCACTGAAAAGGTGAGGTGTGCATAAAGTTTCACATTTCAAAAGAAATTGGAAATCATTGTAAAATATAATCCCACATTGAACATGCGCTGCAGAAGATACACATTAGACAGAAGCTCTCTAATGCTTTGAATGCTTCTTAACTTACTTACATAGGTCTGCAGTTAAATAAGTCTGTCAAACTTAAAAGGTGATCTTTGATCTTTAATTAGCTTCTAGCTAGCTAATCCCCTGTCTGTACGTTTGACAGGCATACCATTCTCATTAGGCTATGCCGCAGGGGGTAAGAAGGAGAAGAGGAGGAGAAGAGGAGGAGAGGAAGGCGGGGGAAATGGAAGGAGAAGAGGAGGAAGAGAAGAGGGAGTTGGTTGGGAGGAAGCTAGCCAGGGGCAGTAGGACAAGACGGAGGCAGCAGTCGGCCCAATCACCGTCGCCAGACATGAGAAAGAGAGAGAGAGAGAGAGTCTGAAAAGTGGAGAAGAGAGAGAGAGAAACACAGAAAGACAGTCAGACAGGGAAACCGAGAGAGTGAAAGAGACATGGAGAAAGACAAAGACAGAAAGACATAACGTAAAAAAGAGACAGACAGAGACAGGACCCCAGAGGTGAGTTGAGAGCTGGCTGAAATGATGGCCAAACGCTTGGTCTGCTCTCCGACGGGGACAGAGGACAGGGGACCAGGCACTGGGGTCCACTTGAGCGTCGTATGTACCGCACCAACACCCCCACAACCACCTACCATTCCCAACACAGTCTTCCACATCCCCAAGTAGTATGTTCCTGTACCCCACCCCATCCCCAAGCAGTAGGGCGCCTTTACACCCTCCCTCTCCCCCATTCCCAGGTAGTATGGCGCCTGTGAAACCCCACCAACCCAACCACCCACCCCCAACCATCCCTCAGCAGCATGTTCCTGTGCCCCCCCCCCCCAAGCCTCAGCAGTATGGCTACTGTACCCCCCCCTCCTCCTCCCACAGCCTTCCCTCAGCAGTGTCTCCCCATCCCCATGCCCCCCTGCCGCCGCAGTGCCAGGAAGCGGTAAATTAAAGCCCCCAGGCAATCACTGGCACCTTGCACACATGACCGGCGGCATGGGCTCCCATTCCATTCGGGTGATTGAGAGCATGCACAGTAGGGGTAGAGAGAGCAGAGGAGAGGAGAGAGGAGAGAGAGAGAGAGAGAGAGAGAGAGAGAGAGAGAGAGAGAGAGAGAGAGAGAGAGAGAGAGAGAGAGAGAGAGAAAGAGAGAGAGAGAGAGAGAGAGAGAGAGAGAGATGGGAGAGGAGAGGTGAGGAGAGGGGGAGGTGGGAGAGAAGAGGAGAGGTGAGGTGAGGAGAGGGGGAGGTGGGAGAGGAGAGGGGAGGGGATGGGGAGGGGGAGGTGGGAGAGGGGAGGGGAGGGGGAGGTGGGAGAGAAGAGGAGAGGTGAGGTGAGGAGAGGGGGAGGTGGGAGAGGAGAGGAGAGTAGAGGTGAGGAGAGGGGGAGGTGGGAGAGGAGAGGAGAGGAGAGGGGAGGGGGAGGTGGGAGAGGAGAGGAGAGTGGGAGAAGATGGCAGGATAGTTAGTGGGGGCTGGGGCGTTGGCGGTGGTTGCCTCAGCTTGCCGCTAACCCCCCATCTCACTGCTAACCACCGGAGAAAAGACTCACAACCCCCCTCCATCCCCATCCCCACCCCATGCCTTCCTTCCCCCTCCGTTCTCCACACACTTCTCTTGACTTTGCCACCATTCCCCTCTAACTGATGGTCTAGCAGCACAGCGGGAATGTGATGAGATGGGGCTGTGTTCTAGACGGCAGCCCCCATGGCGAATGGACAGCTCAGATGGAGGCAGGAGGCAGGAGAAAGGGTGGGTGGTATGGTTGTATACAGAGGTCTGGGTATTGCATTGGGTATTGGGCCATAGGCAGGATGGGTATTGCTCCCAGTCTCCAATACAGAGCTGACGCATAGGAGGGAGTAGAGCTGTAGAGCAGTGGTTCCCAACCTTTTTCTTAAGGGACCCATGTTTTTACTATTGTAAGCTTTGGTGACCCAACCACGCGAGCGCCCGCACGAGACGGAGTCACAAGATGCCCTCTGTTTCCTGCGAAAACTAATTTTAGTTATTTTATTCCTCAATTCGTCTTTGGTCAAATATAGAATAAATGTTTAATGTAGTACTTACAATTTGTTGCTCCTATGCATTTGTCTTTTATTCAACATGGGCTATATATATTTAAAATGAAACCCCTTAAAATCAAGAGGGCTCTGCGACCCCCTGTGGATCTTTGGCGACCCATAGGTTGGGAACCACTGCTGTAGAGTAATGAAGAAGAACTACTTAAGTTGCCTACTGCAGTAGTTTTCAAAGTGGGGGGCGGGGACCCCTGGAGGGATGCTAGGGGGGCCGCGACAGGTTGGCAGGAAAAATATAGCAAAATAAAATGAATAATTTGATAACTTTTATAGCTTAAGAAGCCAACATAAACAAATATAAGCTAAACAATCTCCTTTACAATGAAGGCTATTATGCTCTCTGTAGGAATGGATGAACTTCATCGAGTTGTGAAACCGGGTGCCCAGAAAAAATAGCGTATCACCGCCCATGGAAGGGAGGCCTTGGCTGGAATCTACCGGTATCTGGGGGGCCTTGTCATGGTAAAGTTTGGGAACCCCTGGCCTACTGAATTTAAGTACCAAAATGCAGTATCTGTACTTTATTGAAGTATTTTTTTTTCCACTTACTTCCACATTTACTTCATATTTCTGATGAATTTCATACTTAAGTAAGTAAGTAGTTTATGTAAAGTTAAGCCTGAGTAAGTTTGTTTATGTTGGGCAGAAGTGGCCTAGTGGTTAGAGAGTTGATCTTTCAATCTAGGGCTTGTCAGTTCGAATCCCCCCTTACCTCTCTCTACATCTCCACCCATGGCTGAAGTGCCCTTGAGCAAGGCACCTAACCCCATATTGCTCCAGGGACTGTAGCCAATACCCTGAAATAATAATTGTAAGTTGTTTTGAATAAAAAGAAAGCGTCAGCTAAGTGCAATGTAATGTAATGTAATGTTATTAAAAGAGCACTTTTATTTCTACTCAAGTCAGTTTACACTTGTACTTCTATTCCACTCCTTCAGTCCAGTACTTTATCTCTGGGCGGGGGGGGGGGGGGGGGGGGGGTGGGGGGGGGGGGGGGGGGTGCATGGGTGGCCAGGAGAGCCCTCTCTGCTTCCCGCTGCACCTCTCCACTTCTCTCTGCTACAAAGATGGGTATTACATCGCACCTCTCTACTTTTCGCAGCTGCAGAAATGGGTATTACATTGCCCCTCTCTGCCTCCCTTTGCTACAGAAATGGTTATTGCGTTGCTCCTCTCCACTTCTCTCTGATACAGAGAGATGGGCATTGCATCGCCCCTATCTGCTTGCTGCATAGTTCAAGCAACTGTCCAAACCACTTGAGACTGTCTGTGGCAGCAAAGCCCGGGCTAAGCACGGAGATGGCTGGCTGTGACACGGAGATGGCTGTGACACTTGGCCCTTCGCATCCTCTGATCTTGATAGCTTCTCTCCCTTCTGCCTTGATCTGACCATGTTTCTCTCTGTCCGTCCATGTTTGTCTTTCACTCGCTCACTCACTATCTCGATCGCTATCTCTCTCTCTCTCTCTCTCCCTATATCTCTCTCTCTATCTCTCTCTCGTTCTCTCTCTCGTTCTCTCTCTCTCTCTCGCTCCACTCCTCTGGTTCGAATGCATCGTCTGATGTTCCTTGACATTTTGACTCCCATTTCTGTTCAATTTCACCATGTGGTTCTCTGGAGCTCCCTTCAGATCTCTCCACCAAGGATGAATTACTGCACAGGCCTACCAGGCTAAGACTCAAGGGGGGCCTGGAGCTCAAGCCTCTGCACTACAAAAAAAACACTTTGCTAGTGGTTTTTATTTTTGTTCTGATATTGTGTTAAAATTGCACTTTTAAACTAATGTA
>NC_085873.1:13762206-13779706 GCF_034702125.1 Engraulis encrasicolus
ATCAGATCAGGCAGCTTCTCGTTTGCTGCATGAAGACACCAAATAGGTTTATTCAGGTCCATAAACCACAAGAGCACTTTGAAGAGCCTTCTGTTACATAATGCACTGTCACTGTCATTCAGCCTTACCCAGTTGCAAGGCTGGAATGCAAGTGGGAAACAGCCTGGGCATATTTTGGCGTAGACCAGCCCCTCACCCCTACTTATTGTGATTTTCCTCAGTTCACTGTCTGTATTAAAGATAGACCAAATGGCCGACCCATCTAAATTGAGGGCCGGTGTCTAAGGAAAACAGAAAACAAACAGACAAACAAAAGAAAAACAATGGCATCGTCCCCTGTGGACCACCTGATACTCACTGGGAAAATACCCTGTATGCCAGATTACACACACAGGTCTGCCCAATCGGCCAGCACATATGATTGGGCAGGGATGAGCATGATGTGTCAGGATTGCCCGATCAAAAGACGATACGTGTTCTGGTAGAAATATTATGATTATTCTTCTCCTATTGTATTGAGGCCCATGTATTTTTTCAGTGCAAAAACATTTTTTTTTGTTACACCCCAGTCTGCTTCAACCCCTTAGCGCGGAACCTCTGTTATAACCTTGTGATCATCAAAATGGTAATGACCAAGTCTTAATTGATTAGCACTCCTTGGTTATTAAAGATGACGAATCTATGATGTGTGTGTTTATTGTGCCTTCACTCTTGTTTGTTTGTTTGTTTGACTGCATAAACAAGATCCTCTAACTTGGAAATCAAATGTGGAAGGTAGGCCTAGTATTTGAACCAATTGTGCCGTGACTTACTGGGTGGTGTTCTTCTCCTTGACCTGCAGGGTGATGTTTACCCTGACATCTATTGGTCAGTTCCTGACCTGTGTAGAAGACCAGGGGGGGTCAATGAGGAATATTGATTGACCAGAGGTCATAGTGTAAGTAGCTGGATGATATAGGCTTATGTGAATATATCCTGAGTTACCTCGTTGAAAACACACAGGTAGTAAATCTCAGTGGATACCGTGTGGGTATAGGCTACATGAAGTGATCACTTTGTTGTGAAAGTAAGTCACGTAAGTTTGCCGTGTTAAAATTATTGCAATTGATCTCTAAACCTTCTGTAACTGGCGTTGATGGGCCTCTGTATGGGAGCATGGGATTCCCCCACCGAATAACAATTATGATAAAGTTTGTTCTCCTTTTTCTTTTTTGTATTCTTATTTTGTTGTGGGGGTGAATATGATTAGCCTATATTTTTGTTCTTGGGTTGGTTTTGTTCAATTTATCCTTTTTGTTGTATTTCTTGAGCCGTGTACGTCATGTGACCTTGACTGAACTTATGTGACCTGGAAACGGTAGGGTCAGGTAAAGCACTTCTGAAATGAGGTAGCGTGCACTGCATTTGCAACGCTCGAGAGATTCTACTGCTGGTACAAGGCGTACACGGTAATTACTTTGAATTTATTTGTATTTTCTTTATACATTTTTTTGTATGTGTTTTGCTTAAATATTAATGCTTTGTATGTGTTTTGTTTGGTTTCTGCCAGTTTTCACGGTGCTCATGACGAGCAAAGATAATAAAGAGTCATGATCATCAGTAAGAATGCGTGGACCAGGTTTATTGACACCAGCAGCAGCTACAGTGAAAACGTCGCCTTCTGACCAAGGATTGCTGTGTTCCTGTGGCGGTGGTCGGCGGACCCTTGGCACCCCTCTACGTGCTCCTTCCCGGGGGACCGTGCAGCTGTTCTCTGCGGCGGGTCGTTGGATCTCCGGTATCTCTTTCACCTGGCACGTTGTGCCAGTCTACTGTGGTGGGCCGGATTGCTAACTCCGGTAGCCACCAGTACAGGCCTCCTTCGTGCGCAGTTGCTCGCCCCACGCCAAGTGGGCGCGCGCCTTTTCGGTGGAGTACGGGACAATCTCCGCGTCTTCAGTGGTGGACTAAATGGACAATTCATCCTCGCGTCTTCAGCGCGCGGCTCCGCGCATCGTGTTGGACCCTTGTTCTTGCCGTGGACTACAGCTACTCGTCGGACTCTTTCATCTGCCGTATCACAGGTCGTATATGTTCATAAAAAGCTACCTTGGTCAATGTGATGAAAACGCTACAAGAGGCATCAGACACTTTAACGTCATATTTCCTTGCCAATGCCTCGTTAGGCTACTTCGTAAGGGGGATTTGAGTCTTATCCTGGTTATTCCAAGTGTTATTGTGTGAAGAGTTTTAATTGAAAATGTGGGTTTATGAGTAACCTCCTGCCATTCAGGCTATACGCACAATTTGTATTTTATATTAACCTTTTAAAAGTACAAAATGTCTAATCAAAATGAAACGGAGCAAGGTGGTGTGTCAAGAGAACACGAAGTAGTGTTTGTGGATAAAACAAAGTGTGATATTTGTGGTCAAGACAAAGAGGTTATCGAAGCCGAAGGGGGAAAAGCAGATAATGACATTAGACATTTTTCATGTAGGCCTACGTCATACCCAGGAAAGTCAGAGGTTAAAATGAAAGGGCCTAGCACTGCTGTTGCCCAGACAAGTGAAACTAGAAAGTCTTCCTGTGACAACCATTTAAAACCTAAAATGCCAGAAATAAAAGAGCAAGATCTCTGTCTGAAACTTAAACATTTTAAGTCTACATATGAGGAATGGAAAGCCGAAGTCAGAGTTGTAAGATCTGCATTAAAGACACAGTGCAATGAGAGAACCTTAATCGAAATGATGGATGCAATGGAAAAACAAGAGGCTGAATTGAGAAAATTGTATGAGGGCATACGGTGTCACATTGTACCTAATCAAGAAATTAAGAGGAAAATCGATGCATGCACAGCAGTAACGACTGATCTGATGAAGTTAATGGGAATACGTTTAACTGAAGATGAAATTGACTTTGATGCAGAGGCAGAGATGGCAAGGCTGCATTTGGTACTCGACAATGAATATGCACGGTCCATATATGGATCTACTGTCTTTAGAGATGCTGCCCATAGCCATCATTCTGACCAATGTTTAGGGGCAGCAAGTATTTCTGGTAAAAGGGCGGAGGCTGCTGCACAGTTGGCTGCAAGGAAAGCTGAATATAAATTGGAAACTGACATAGAAGAGAAACGTCAGCAACTGAAAAAATTAGAACGCCGCAGAGACATTGAGGCTATGGAAGCGAAACTCAAAGTTTACATTGAAGAGGAGTTACGAGAGAAAAATGAGCAGTGTTTGCTGGCATCTGATGAGGTGATCAATTCAAACCCACTTCCCCCTAGTGTTGCTTCACTGACGGGACATGCTGCAAAGACTCAAGTAAGTCTAGGGCAGGCTCTGCAAGAGTCAATGGCCTTAACGCGACTTCCTGTTCCCGAGCCCTCTGTATTCACTGGGGATCCACTGAAGTTTATAGAGTGGAGTACAAGCTTCAAAGCCCTAATAGAAGGACGGTGTTTTAATGCAGCAGACAAGTTGTTCTACTTACAGAAGTACATTGGTGGTGAAGCAAAGTCAGTTTTGGAAGGTAGCTTCTATAGGAAAGATGAGCAGGCATATCAACAAGCCTGGAAGAAGCTGGATGAGCGATATGGTCACTCCTTTGTGGTACACCGTGCCTTCAGGGAAAAACTGAACAGATGGGCAAAGATTGGTGCACGGGAATATATTAAGTTAAGAGAATTCAGTGACTTTTTACAATCCTGTAGTGACGCTATGCCTCACGTCAAGGGCCTTCAGGTCTTGAACGACTGCGAAGAGAACCAAAAGTTGCTGGCAAAGCTCCCTGATTGGGTGACAAGTCGTTGGAATCGCTATGTCACAGATGAACTAGATGAAGGCAAAGACTATCCTGGCTTTAGTGAGTTTGCTGCATTCATTGCTAAAGAGGCACGCATAGCGTGTAATCCAGTGTCATCGCTGCATGCCATTAAGAATGCTGAGGAGAGGAAACTTGGAGAGGCAAAACAATCGCAAGCTAATACTTTGGCAACAGATGTGAATTCCGCTGAAACAATAGGTTCCGCAGCTATGTCCAATGATGAGAGTGACTCCGAACATTCAGATTCTTTCTTGACAACAGTGGAGTATGTTCAATCAGCTAGGTGTGCATTTTGTGGAGAAAGTCACACCACTGACAAATGTGAAAAATTAATGGAAAGAGCTAGCGAGGACAAGAGAGCCTTTGTTTTGGATAATAGATTGTGCTTCGCCTGTCTGAGGAAAGGGCATATCTCCAAGGATTGCAGGAATCGAGCCACTTGTGAACTATGCAAGAAACGCCACCCCACAGCATTGCATGAGGATCGCCCAGGAGCAGATGAGTCCCCACAAGCAGTTCTGCCAGCTGAAGAGAATACAGTCTCACTGTCGTGTTCTGTTAGTGGAGAGACAGGCAGCAGTACATCAATGATTGTTCCAGTCTGGCTCTCCTCACCCAACACAGAGTCTGAAATCCTTGTGTATGCCCTGTTGGACACACAAAGCAGTCACACATTTGTTGAGCTGGAAGTATGTGAAAAGCTGCAGATAAAAATGGAACCGGTAAAACTAAAACTCTCCACTATGATGGGAGTAGACTCAGTTGCCAGAAGTCAAAGGGTCAGTGGACTCAAAGTCAGGGGCTTCACATCAGACTGTGTCATCTGCTTACCTCCCACGTATACAAGAGACTTAATTCCCTCGGAGCGATCACATATCCCGACCCTTGAGACAGCCAAAAGGTGGAAGCATCTCTCACCCATAGCTGACAAAATTCCTCCTCTGATTCAGTGTAAGGTAGGACTTCTTATTGGCTATGATTGCTCCAGAGCACTGGCACCTCGACAGGTCGTTACAGGTGGAGACAACGAACCATTTGCTATTAAGACTGATCTAGGCTGGAGTATTGTAGGAAGTGTGCCACAGTATACTAATCCTAAAAGTATTATCGGTTCTTGTCATCGCTTGTTGGCTACGGAGATACCTCATAGGCCTACAGCTTCCTCTGCCATTAGAGGACCTCACCTGGACTTTCCAGGCATTCAAAGGAAGGACATAAAGGAAAGAAAGAATACACCACAAATACATGAGTTCTTGCAGGACTTTAAGGAAAGTGTCCTTCAAAATGAATGTAGTCATGTTGAAATGACCTTACCTGTCAAAGTGCATCCTTACACTCCAGATACCAACAGCACAAAGGACCCAAAAGGGAAAATGGACAGAGATTCTAAATCTAAACTTGATTTTGACAAAGTGATAAAAACCGTCAACAGAGATGATGGGGCACATGGAGTAGACAAGCAACTAAAGTCAGGCAATGTGTGTTGTATTTTATGTCAAGATGGCCATCTCTCCACAACAAAATCAAATAAGAATAGTGTAGTTTCAGACTGCTTTGCTGAGTTTTTACGGTGGGAGAGGGGTGATGCTACGGAGTGGGGTTGAATGTTGGGGAAAAGAGTAAACGTGTTATCAAACCCTCCATTATTGAACGGCCAATACAAAAGTGGGTCGTCCTGGTAACCGAAAGCTGAAATCCAGTGTGGCAATTAATGACGTGTAAATCAAATTTTTGATGGGTGTTTTGCCTTCTCACTATGTGAGTTTCAATGATACATTTTACAAGGTTTGCAATGTTTAATTGATCTTTCCCTACGATAGGGTGTGTGGATTTTAAATAAAGAATGCAATGATGAATTAAAGGTTTCAATTAGGGGTTGGTTTTAACGTACTGTGATGCTGGGAAATTACCATTGATCGAATGTATTTTATGTGTGTAATGATTTCAAGGTAATTTGGTGGGAGTGTAACTGGCGTTGATAGGCCTCTGTATGGGAGCATGTGATTCCCCCACCGAATAACAATTATGAAAAAGTTTGTTTTCCTTTTCTTTTCTTTTCTTATTTTGTTGTGGGGGTGAAAATGATTAGCCTATATTTTTGTTCTTGGGTTGGTTTTGTTCAATTTATCCTTTTTGTTGTATTTCTTGAGCCGTGTACGTCATGTGACCTTGAGTGAACTTTAAGTGACCTGGAAGCGGTAGGGTCAGGTAAAGCACTTCTGAAATGTGGTAGCGTTTGCTGCGTTTGCAACGCTCGAGAGATTCTACTGCTGGTACAAGGCGTACACGGTAATTACTTTGAATTTATTTGTATTTTCTTTATACATTTTTTGTATGTGTTTTGCTTAAATATTAATGCTTTGTATGTGTTTTGTTGGTTTCTGCCAGTTTTCACGGTGCTCATGACGAGCAAAGATAATAAAGAGTCATGATCATCAGTAAGAATGCGTGGACCAGGTTTATTGACACCAGCAGCAGCTACACCTTCCATTATCACCATAGAAAAGAGCGCTGGAGGTCTTCAAATTTGGCATGTAGCCTACTTGCTCTGGGACTGCAAAATCAGGTACGTTGTGTTTACAACAGCAGTTCACACTTACTGCTGCTTAACTCTTGACACTGCAAGCATCAGTAAAACCATTAATTTACTAGAGGTTACAATATGAACAGAGCAATATCACCAATTACATTGCCAATGCATTCAAGGCTCAGCCACACTTTTAAGTTTTGCTATAATGAATCCCTGTTGAGATCATTTGATAAAGCCTTTCAATTAAATATTCATTTAATTGTTATGAAATTAAACAAGCCATTGAATTAAATGTTAGAAACTTTAACAAAAACAAAACTATATAGGCCTACTGTACTGTACATCTGATAAGAGTTGAGTGTTCCTTCAAGTACTGTAATTCTGATGTTAACTCGGTGTGTGTGTGTGTGTGTGTGTGTGTGGGAGGGGAGGGGGGTATAATGGCTTAAAGGTGAAATGTACTGCAGGTCCAATCAATAGAGTAATGTACAGCCTACACAGGGTAATATGCACTGGCTGGTTGCGCTTCAGGGCAGCAAGAAACTAGTGGAGCTAATTAAAGAACACTTGGCCTGTAAACATAGCACTTCACCGAGGAGATGTATACCGTAGGCACCTTTATAAGATCCTACTGTGAAAAACTGCCCCCAGTGTCAAGTGTACTGGAGCCTACTGCAAATTCCCATTGCTGTTATCAGTCCTGCTCCCGTTCCGATATAAAACAACCATCCCCATCGCACGATGACTATACACAGAGACATTTTTGTCCATGCAGCAGAAACGGCATAAAAAACGCAAGCTGCAAAATGCTTTAACTGCTTTTATTCACTACATACATCAAGGGGCTGGAAGGGAACGGAAGATTAGATTGCATTAGATTTGGTCTATTTCGATTTATTAAGGACAAGCATGCACATGGATACGGACGCAGACAGACGCATACCCACCCACGCACGCACGCATGCACGCACGCTCTCTTTCAGACAAGGCAAGCCACGGGGTGTCAACCTAATCCAATAGGCACCCTGAACATTCTAAAATCTGCCAATATTCACATTTACTGTAATGGGCTCCGGGGAAGTAGGCTACTAGAAATTTAGAGTAGAGGACTGTTGCAAAACAAGGCAAGAAACACAAGTCTCTCTTAAAAGTACCACACTTCATCCAGATGGTACACTGCATCTCCACTACCCATCTCTCCGTTAAACAGTAACACAAGTAAAAATAATAATGCAAGTTCAAGAGTACCAAGTTCTGTGAGCCAGCATCCCTAAACTGTTGCTGCATTGATGCAGAAGATTTTGCCGTCATTGTGCATGTTTATGTCAGGGTTAACGGCCAACAATCTGACTATTGACTTTATTTATGATGTGTAATTAGGGATAACTGCCAATGAGCTGGCTAGCATTGAATTACAGTATTTTTAAACGGGGGCTCTCTACAGCCCCCCAAGGGGCGTTGGGGCAAAGAGAAAAAAGGGAAAGGGAAAGAAAGAGAAATATACAGCTGAGTGGGGGCGGTGCTGGTATTGGGGGACATTAGTGTCTTTTACTTGTCTTGATAGTAAGGGGGGAGTTGGCAGGCTTATGATGAGATCAAGGGGGCGCAGGAAGGCTTACGCAGGAATCTGGGTGGTCTCCTTGAGCAAAGCGTCTAACTGTGCCCTGTACCTAAAATCACCCCACTGTAAGATGCTTTGGATACAAATGTGTTCTAGTGTGCACTACACAACACCACAACCGACAGGAAAGTGCAATTGTTTACAACGGACGCCCAAACCCTCATTTAAACTTTAACGTTTTTTTCTTTTTCAATAAAACCAAAGAAACAAAAACAACTTTTATCTATCCCCTGAAAGACACCAAACAAATTAGGAATTTTCATTATTATTCTCACTTAGGCCTGGGTGTCAGGGTGAAACTGTTGCAATTGTGTGTGTGTGTGTGTGTGTGTGTGTGTGTGTGTGTGTGTGTGTGTGTGTGTGTGTGTGTGTGTGTGTGTGTGTGTGTGTGTGTGTGTGTGTGTGTGTGTGTGTGTGTGTGTGTGTGTGTGTGTGTGTGCGTGCGTGCGTGCCAATGTATGCGAGCATGCAAGCGTGCGTGTGTGTGTGTTTGTTTGTGCACACATGCATTGTTTGTGTGTGCATGTGTGTGCCTGCATACATTCGTCTGTGCGTGTGCGCTCCTTCTATAT
Source organism: Engraulis encrasicolus (assembly GCF_034702125.1). NCBI lineage: Eukaryota > Metazoa > Chordata > Actinopteri > Clupeiformes > Engraulidae > Engraulis > Engraulis encrasicolus. The sequence goes on from NC_085873.1 coordinate 13,770,735, forward strand.
CTGAATTCTGAGAATTGGAAAACATATTATTGTGCCTCAGAATGGCATTTTTCTGAGGAGCCACTTAGTGGGTGATAGACTGCTGACGGGCAAATTTGCCATTTTATAAATGAGATCTCCCACCAGATGTGCGTAGTAGGCCTACTGGATTGTCATATGGCTTTCTGCATTTGTACATTAACTGACAATATCTACTGGGGGTGGGGGGAGACAGAATGCCAGTCAATATTGAAAAATGTTGGCCTATTCGAATCCAATTTGTTTCCTAATATGATTACTTTAGGATTTGTTGGCATAATGCTAAGTAGAATTGGCCATTAAATTAGAAAAAGGACTGCAGTAAAATAAAAAAAAAGTATGTTAAAAGGAAAAAAGAGACATAACGGCAAAAACATAGGCCTATATGAAGTCTACATGTAATCTGAGATTAAAAGTCAAAGGTAGGAATGTTAATGAATGACCATGACTATATGAGCATTGCTATGCAACATACAGTATGCATTGTATTGTATAGAGTAGTACAGTAAACGTCAAGCTATTAACGATTCCAAATCATGGTCATTCATAATTCATTCCTAAATTTGACTTCTAATCTGAGATTACCTGTATGTTTCCTATAAACTTCATATAGGCCTATGTTTTGCCGTTAGGTCTTGTGCTCTTTCAGAGTAATGATTAGACTGCCTTGTGTTTGTGAAGTAGAAGTAGAACATTCCGTTCTGCAAACATTCCGGTTCCATCTCCCATCATGTCCAGCGGCACATCAGAAGGGGAGATTGGGAGGGTGGAACTGCCACCTGCGGCTTCTTCCCATCTACAGTTCACACACACACGCACACGCACACACGCACAAAAGCATGTGAATGTGGTACACACACACACACACACACACACACACACACACACACACACACACACACACACACACACACACACACACACACACACACACACACACACACACACACACACACACACAAAGAAAGAAAGAACAACCTTACATAAAACAGAAACTGTGATTGGAAACCCCACACAAGAAAAATGAGAACAACTCACTTTCCCAGTAAACAAGGCAAGCGTCTTATAAAGCATTTTAATGAAGGCAGAATCCTGACTGCAGCTGTGCTGTGACTGTGTCTTCAGCATCGTCTGTGGGCATGTTGGTGTGATGAACAGCAATGAATTAAAAAGAAAGAAAAACAAACCGGCTGTGCGTAGGTGCATGTGTGTAGGGAAGGGTGCGGGTCGGGATGTTATTAAAAGGATCCCCGGCTATGAAGAATATGGGCTGATAGACCACACTTATTATTTTTGACGAAAATATTTTGTTTAAAAAAAATCATAAAATACTGCCATGCCCTTAAAAACTACATTTTTCGGTGACCAACGGATGTTTTCGCCGCGCAGTGCATTCTGGGGGCGATGACGTAGCGAAGTTGCAGGAGTCTGAAAACTTCGATAGCACACTGTTCTCTTGATTAGCAACTGACGCCGGTTTGGTAGTAAAATGCCACATTGTGCTACTTTCGGATGTAATTTCCAATCGAAAGGCAATAAGGGGAGTGGTGTCACTATATTTATATTTCCAAAGGACAAGAAGGGGAGAAAAGGTGGGAGGATGCCATGGACGGAGTACAGCTAGCTAGCTATATAGCTTCCTAAAAGTGGCGCTGAGCCCAGCATTTTCTCCTCAATGGATTTAGTCGACTTCCACTGATGGAAGACCTCACCGGGAGCGATTGGCTATAAGCCTAAGCTAAAACCAGAGGCTTGCCCGACGATCACCCCCCATACGGAGTCTAAAAAGTCCAGGGAAGCGAGTGAAATGTGCGTTAAAAACGTGACAGATAAGATGCTGTGTGCTCTCCTGAGAAGACAACTATGCTACGGTAACATCAGGCAAATCAGACTCGTCGCCACTCATCACAGAGGAAGACCACCTTACTCCACACCACAGTAAGTGTTGTTAACACTACTTCTATGTGTTGTCAATCCAAAAAAATGTATTTGCGGCTACTTGGACGGTTTTACTTAGTTCAAATGCCGCGGTGCAGTGGCCAGCTGATGTGAGAAAAAATGTAACCTATCTCGAAATATCACTAGCATATGTGGCAACGTGCACCGAGTTGGCTACTGAGACTAATGTAGTGGTACGACATGGTTTGAGTCTGAGATCTGTTGTCTATTCACAGTCAGTTGTCGGCCATTTCAGGTGAAACATAACCTACAGTCTTTATTTTAAACTGTTTACCTGGCACCGATGGTGTGTGCGTTTGTGTGTGTCTTTCTCACTCCCTCCTCCATCTTTCTGTCGTTTGTTTCTTTTCAGTGATGATGAATCTGAACGTCAGTCTTGAACAGAAACTAGAGCTCTGATGGTGAGTATCAGTTCTCATGTGCTATTGTGCGACCACAATGTGTGTTATTTACTATATTTATGGAAGACAAGTATTGCCAATTTCAATATGCAGTTTTTCTCATGCTACCCTTAACTTGTAAATACATTAACAACATGTAGGCCTACTTTTGTGTGGCCCTTTCTGAGATGATATTCTATTGGGCTTTTTCAAATATCTAAACCAACACAAAATGCCATGTCCTTATTAGAATGCCCAGGATCTTAGAAAAAGGCTGAATGAACACATACTGCATCATTAGGTACTGACAAGTGCAGGGTATCATGATCAGTACAGTTGCATGTTGAAATTGTGCCTTGATTTCATACTTTTGCCATCTTTGAATTCAGTAAGTGCACTGAGTAAAGAGACAAATGTCTTGGGCAAAGGTCAGTAGGTTCCTAGTTTAAGGGTACGTTGGTTGTGTATGTTGACTCAAAGCCTTCTTTAGCTGATTTGTTAGATCTTACTTGACTTACATACCGGTATGTCTTTTTGTTGACTGGAAGTTGATTACATCAATTAGAACCAAAATGAAGAATATTTGGACAGCTGTGTGTCTACCAAAGTACCTCAAACCTAAATCGTATCCAATCTATACTGTGATGCACAATATTTTTCAACCGGTTCCATTTTTCTCAATTAAGATTTCATGTTATGTGAGACAGTTGCTTATATTTCACATGTGCAACTTTGCGCGCCATCATCTACAATAACACTTATTGTTGACCATATAATGTAATAGCACTATGTGCATACATCTGGATATGTGCTCTCGTTCTACAGGATCAGGGTTCCAAGCAGCTGCTGATAGACCATGATGGCTGCACCTCATGACCACCTACATCCTGAAGACAATAAATATGCTTATTGGGCTGTAGTGACAAACATGTACATTTCTTTAGAGGGACACTGTGTGAGATTTTTAGTTGTTTATTTCCAGAATTCATGCTGCCCATTCACTAATGTTACCTTTTTCATGAATACTTACCACCAGCATCAAATTAAGTATTCATTATGACTGGAAAAATTGCACTTTTCAAACATGAAAAGGGGGATCTTCTCCATTGTCCGCCATTTTGAATTTCCAAAAATGACTGTACTTGGACCATACTCGAAAATATTTGTTAAATACTTAAATATTCATGTTAAAATCAAATTTGGCAATAGGCAGCCCAATTTCAGGAAGCAGCATAGTTGCAGTACCTTTTTTTGACCATTTCCTGCACAGTGTCCCTTTAATGTTACTTTTAACTTTGTTGTTGTGAGAATCTTTCTATTCTTGATATAAAAATACAGTGCTGACTCTGTTTTCAGTTTTTTTTTTAATTTGTATTACTAAACAAAGTAAGAATTTGCACTTGACATACTGAAACATGTAAAAAAAAAAAAAAAACGTAAAACTCTGTGCCTAAACCAATTGAATGTGCAAGCTTTACATCTATTTACAAGTAATGACTTTGTTTAAAAAAGTGAGCTGGTGGGTCCGGACCGCAGCACTTCCTCTCCTGGTCGGCATGTCTGAGCAGTTCCCACAGGTACCCCAGGTGTTCCTGCTGGAGATGGGACACCATGCCTGTTCCGCTACTCTAGCAGGCCATCAAAGACCAGACCTGGTCCTCCAGTGTCATCTCCTGCAGAGAGTTCCAGGAAATTTAGGTTGATGCATACTGCCTAGGCCAGGGGTGGGGAACCTTTTTCTTTCGAAGGGTCCGACCCCTGAATTTAGCTTCATTGTATTTCAAATGTATTTTCTAAGATTCCATTACAAAATATGTCATTTCATATCAAGCTGCACAACATTAAAATTACATCGGGGGCCCGATAAAACAACCTGAAGTGCAAACGGCCTTTAAGACATGGGTTGCGTTCCAATATGTGACCTTGTGTCCTCCACTTGTGCTTGTGGCCTCGTACCAGGAAGTGATACGTCATGATGACATCACTGACAACAGCATTATATTTCAATATCTTTCAAAATCACATTTCAAATGTCATTTTATCATTTGCAATTGGGATGGTGAATGAAAAACAGTGCCCCAAAAATTGTTTTGGCAAGGCTGACGGCTGGAAAGTTTGTTTTCTCCACTGAGGAGGGGCCAGGAGGCGAAGCGAGGTCACAAGCACAAGTGGAGGACGCAAGGTCGCATATTGGAAAGCACTCATAGGTTCCCCATCTAAGCTAGGCCATTGATATTGGGAAAAGAAAATGTGAAGGAAAACACATTGAATCAGTTGATAAATGAAGGTAATTTGAAGTACTGTAGCACAGGCACTTAATGATACAGAAACTACAGGTAGGCTGATATAAAGTAGCATAGATGCTTGTGATCTTGCTTAGTTATGCTATGTTTATCCGTCTCACTCTGAAAAATGTGTCACTAGCCAAACAAGGGAACATTTTCATACATCTTCCCCTTCATCAAAACTGGGAGAGCAGGGGGGAGAAAGTTCTTTTTCAGAATTATTTTAGTGCAACGTCACAAGTGTATCGGAGTTCCATGGATGTGACATTTTTGTAAAGTGAACTGCAGTGTAGGCTTAACTGTATGCTAGTTGGAGTGAGGGGAATGTACCTTTGTTTTGGGTCTGGGTGCTGCTGCTCCATAATCTACTCCAGGATATGGGCCCAGTTTGTCTGCTACTTTCTTGACAGATGTCACTGGACCAAGGCGCTGTGAGCAAGGTCAGGGTATTTTCTGGTCACCTGCATAATAAACAGTGTTGGGCAGTTAATGCATTACTGATTACATGTTGCTGTCTTTTCAAAAGAATCACTTACACTACAACAATACTATATTTAAAATGCAAGGCATTACTTTTGCATTACTTAAGCTACTTTCGCAAAAATAGGCTAACTGTAGGCCTAATGGATCTGGCGATTTATTATGGTGTAAATTAATTTCATGAGTCATGACTTTTTCAACTCTCATCCAGGAGGTGTTTTTGGCAGCATGCAGACTAAGAACTACCAGGTTCAGGGATAGATCTCTTTCTGACCCACCACACTGAATACCACTATATCCAGGTCATTGTAATGCATTGTAATTTAAGTTATTTAGCATTGTAAATAAGTAAATGTTACAGATTTTTGCCCTGTAATGCCTTACATTAACATACTGCAAAATAGTAATGCACTACAGTAATTAATTACTTTTGTAATGCGTAGCAACTGATAACTGAACACTGATAACAAACATTAACAATTCATACTCAGTGCAAGCTTGCCATCTCGGTAAAATTGCTAACTCTTGGTTAGCCAAGAAAGACTTGATTCTGTCACATAAGGAAAGATGGCAAGCTTACAGTAATTACACCTGTTCCCATTTAATTAGATCATGTGATTGTTTACTGTAGCTTCGTACCCATACAATAACAAGTCTATTCAAATAGTCTGACGTTAGCAAGCAGGCTAGCTCATACGTTTTGTAAAGTTAAAGGCATTGGCAACCCTCCAAACATTTCCTACATACCTGAGTAAGTGTCTCCCAACAAATAATGGTGGAGATTTGGTTCACAGTCGTCTGCCTTATTAGATAGCCACCACAGGTTTATCTTCGTTGTAATGCTAGCTAGAAGATGGCATCCTCCACTCGTGTTTGGCTTTCGGATACCTGATGAATGTGACATGGACGTCGACTCGCTGAAGCAAAGAAACCGTCTCTGGCTGAAGGGTGATGATGTTGGCTGCTGACAGTGCACTAACCCACCAATAGATGGCAGTATATCCCCATTTCATACTTTACACACAAAAGCTGTAATGTTTCTCTCAAATTAAAACGGCTGAGCAGATGCCATGCAGCAAGCAAGTGCATGTCGCTGAGCCGTTACCAGAACAAAGGTTCGAAGCCGGCTGGTACAACTTCACGACGTCACTGTCCAGCATCGCGAAAAATGGCGACCTGCGTGTTTAATTATTTTTTAATAATTTTAGAAAACGAAGACATCAACCAGGTTTTCAATAGAATTTTATTATAACTGACACTAATATGTATCTTTTAAGAAATGAAAGTCTAAATAGCCGGGGATCCTTTTAAAACAAACACAGCGCATTGGCAATTACCTGCAAACATGCAGGTACTTTTCTCATCATTTCTCCTTTATTCTTTCCTAGTCTACAGTTCATTTTTCAGTATTAATTCAACACGGGTGGATTTAAAATCCGAGGTTTGTCAGATCGAATCCCACCCTTGCCTCACCCTCCATCCATGGCGGAAGTGCCCTTGAGCAAGGCACCTAACCTCACATTGCTCAAAGGATTGTAACCAATGCCTTTTGACTAACTGTAAGTTGTTTTGGATAAAAGTGACAATTTTAAGTGTAATATAATGTAATCTAACACTTATTGAGTAAAATTCAACACTCTTCTAGTTGACCAGACTCTGTAAGTGTTGAATCAGCACTTCAGAATTTACAGTGTAGGGGGGGAGGAGGGAAGTGGGCACTTCACAGTCATTGTAAGTAACTAGTGCAGCTCTAGTAATGATGGATGGGAATATTTGTGCCTGCATACATTCGTCTGTGCGTGTGCGCTCCTTCTATATCTGAATTCTGAGAATTGGAAAACATATTAGCGTGCCTCAGAATGGCATTTGTCTGAGCGTAATGTCTGTGCGTGCGCGTGTGTGTGTGTGTGGTAATGAGCTATCAGTGATAACACGCACGGGGGGTGGGGTGGGGGGGGGGGGGGGTGTAGGTTGGGGTGTGTGGAAGAGGTTGTTCCTAGGGCCCCAAATTTGGTGCTACGCCCCTGACTGCAGCCATACAGTACAATAATCCTATCTCTCATCATAGTACAAAAAAAACATGGCCGCCACGTACTGTATCAGTATGCATGAAGGTAACGAGTGAATGCATCCATTTTCCCTCTTGTGTCATAAGATGCGGTTCATCAGCCCCAAGACAAGCCCAAGTGGGCTAATTAGCACATGGACTGGCGAAGCTTCAGGCTTTGTGTTCAGAAGGCTTGATTTTTTCTTTTCTTTGATTGTTCGCTTGTTTGAGTTGCCCCTTGAGGTTTGGGTCAAGGTAACAAGTTAATGATCTTCTTTTTCATTGGATCAGGCTCAAGCCAACGCAACACCATTTTTGTTGTTCAGAAGATCCCTTTTGTTGGTCTGCTGCTCATTGCACATCAGAAATGTTTCTGTTCCTTGAGGCTTTTCTGTTATTTTATTTTTTTACTGAACCTCTTGGAGGAATTGTACGTTTCTTCACCTGTCCTTGGGTTTAAAACAAAATTAAAATGGTGGTAGCAGCAGTCAGTCCGTGCACACAAGATTTCATTGTACAAGCAAAAGTCTGAAGGAGAGACACATGGGCTGACTAACAAATATTAGCCTACAAGATATTAGCCTACAAGATATTAGCCTATGTGGCCAACAATGTTCCGCTAAGTATAAGCACACGTGTACTATGTAAATAGAGTAGAGTAGAGTACATTTATGAATCCCGAGGGAAATTAAGGTGTCTGACAGAGATACATACAGTTGAGGACGATATTATTAGCCCCCCTCCTGAAATTAGACATTTCTCTTGATTTCTCAGTAAGAATTACCATTATTCACCGTTTCTGTTATTCTGGAAACAAATACACTGATGGAGATAATGTTCAATGAGTTGAATTTGGATTTTTCTATTGTTACGATGATTTTAAACAAAAAAGGGCAAAAATGACAAGGACAAAATTATTAGCCCCCTGATCATTAATAGTCAATAAGGCGCCATTTATGAACCAAAACTGACAACAGGCTCTGATAAGTTGCTACCTAGGTTGGCTCGTGCCCCACTAGGGATTTTGGCCCATTTTTTCACTGCAAAGTGTTCTAGCTGGTCCAAATCGCATGGATGCTGAGCATAGACATTAACCACAGACTCTCAGAGGGATTGAGGACTGGAATATGAGCGGGTGATTCCAATATCATGGTTTTAGTGTCCTTGAAGAACATCTGAACTAATCTAAATGTATGCTTTGGGTTACAATGTTGTTGGAAGACCCAGCAATCCAGATTCAGACCCAGACTCCCTGTGTCTGAGGCTGAATAACAGACTAAACTTGATGCTCTTCCACTATGTGTAACTGTGGAAACTGCTTAGCCTCATTAGACCAAAGAAGCATTGGACACCTGCCTAGATGATTGTTATTGACCTGGCCTCACCTGGAGGTTTCCCCCCCCCCAACAAAGACAGCTGTTAGGGCTTGTCATCATATTGGGCTTTGGGGCCCATCAACACAGAAGAACCCCTTTACTAAAGGCAGTGCATATCAGAGTGTTATTGAGCTTTGCCTTTGAACATTTGAAAGTCAAAAATGAGTTTTGAACGTCTCTGCTTTCATCTGATGATATTCAATTGCACCTGCTTTGATGCATGAATTCTGCTTCTGTCAGGTGAAGAAAGGTAGAAAGAAAGAAAGGCCTTGGATCGTTATAAGATGGTTTCCACAATTAAACATGGTGGTGGATGCATCATTCTGTGGCAGCCTCAGCCACAGGAAACCTTGTTTGGGTGTACGGCACCATAAAAACTGAAAATTATGATAGAATGTGGAAAGTGACCTTGTAAAAATATGCTCAT
>NC_085873.1:13787206-13797999 GCF_034702125.1 Engraulis encrasicolus
GCAGTGTTTCCCAACCTTTTTTTAATCTCATGTACCCCCTAAGCCTTGTTGTTGTGCCATGAGTACCCCCTAACTCGTGTTTTACATCGCCTTTTCTGTTCCAGTGTGACTATATGCTCCATGCATTTGTTAAATTTCAATTTTTCCAAGTACGCCCCTCAGTGTGCTTGCGTACCCCTAGTGGTACACGTACCCCTGGTTGGGAAACACTGGGTTAGAGTGAGGGTTTGGGTTTTACGCTTGAGCAGCCTATGGGGAGCACATCTTGACAAAACAGCGTGTCTATTTCGACTGAACACCGGCTCTACATGTGCACGGTCGGCAGCAGTCCAATATAGTTTTTGTCAAACGGAGCGCACGGAGCAACAACAACAGCATGTAGCTGTAAGCATCTGGCTGCCTTCCCCTGCCTGCCTGCCTTCCCCTGCCTACCTTCCCCTGCCTGCCGTGCCCTGAACCGTGTCCTTGGGCCTCCTCGTCAAGGTCAGCGGAGCGGACGAATGAGTAATACTTCCCCATCAGCTGGCCGTCCTGCAGCTCTCAGCTCTCCCACCCCTCCATGATATGGAGAACGCCAGTCAAGCTGTAAGCAGAGCCGGCTTTTACCCATAGGCAGACTGGGCAATTGCCTAGGGCCCCTCACCAAATCGGCTTTTAGTAGGGCCCCCCAACTGTTAGCCCCTCCCTCCGTGGTAAAAACTGGCAAAAAAGATCCATTCAAGTGGACCCCATGTCTACGTTTTGCCTAGGGCCCCCAAATGAATAAAACCACTGCTGAGCTGTAGGCTACCAATCTTGTCCGCCTTGTTCCTGTTCCCTCCATTGGCCACAGTGTTGAGTTAAGTTACACTGGGGCCAAATACACTCTAGAAGGTGTTAAAGCGACTCTCTAATAGTTAAATTAACATTGTGTATTTTTTTTATTGTGCATGCTATCCATCTTCCCTGCCTTGTTTCTTCAATTGGCTCCTAGACGCTGGACTGACTGTCTCGAAAGGGCCACTTATTTCCAGAAGCTTGTCGTAATATTGGTTTTGGAGTACAACTCTCGGGACGCAATCGTGAGGCGACACGCACCAATATATTAGCTTCAAGGATGTGTGTGTGTGTGTGTGTGTGTGTGTGTGTGTGTGTGTGTGTGTGTGTGTGTGTGTGTGTGGTGTGTGTGTGTGTGTGTGTGTGTGTGTGTGTGTGTGTGTGTGTGTGTGTGTGTGTGTGTGTGTGTGTGTGTGTGTGTGAGCGTGAGCGTGAGCGTGTGTCTGTGTGCGTGTGTGTGTGTGTGTTAGATCAATGAAGGGCCCATGCAGACAATATTGTAGTCTTCACAAACATTGATTTTCCTTTCCTCCTGCCTCCTTGTGTGTCAGAACTAGCCTACTGTGTTTGCTGACACACAAGACACAGTCGACTTAACGCTAGAATTGATAACGGCGGAATAACGGTGGTTCTGTTAAGGTGACCATTCCAGGATTTTTTTGCGCTTAAGAAAATCGTGACCCTGAATATCAAAGTTAGGCAGCTAGGCAAGGTGTGCAATCATTAAAGACATTAACCAGGCTGCCTAAGCTAGCCAGGGAAGCTGACAGGAGGGGCAGGGGGTCAGATGTCCCAGGTCCGGGCGATGGGGGATTGGGGGGGTGTCAAAATTGGCTTCTACACTACTCTATGTATTAGAGAACAGGGGCCATTTCACATGACTTTGTCCTGGACCCAGCCAAAGCTATCTAGGGCTCCCGGAGCTAGTGCTGAGAGCGGGGTGTTGTTGCTCCTGGTAACGCATCAATATTCTTGTAGGGCTTAATCTTCACCCTTGGGTGTTATTGGCGGGAGGCAGGGCTGGCCTGGAGCCAAACAGACGGCCCAGGCATCAGGCTAAGGCAACAACATAATATAGTAGTGAACAGCCTCCATAGACCTAGCAGTCTCTTGGCGCAGATGGGTCCATTCACTCTTTACTGAAAAGACTCACCTACATTATAATAATATTGTTATGACATTACAAAGAGCCTAAATTAACAGATTAAGACTTTCACTTGTTCATTACAGTGTTGGTGAACATGTTTTTGGTTATAACAGAAGCTCTGCTCAAAGGGGTAAAAGATGCACCAATGGGCGGCCCCATCTAAATTGTGGGCTAATCTCTAGGGAGAAAATAAAATCAAAACACAGAAAACAAAACAAAAACGAAAGCATCGAGCCCTGACTCGCGACGTCAGCTGACCTGATGCTATACAGGGGCACAGTAGGGCACAGAGAGTAACAAAAAATGTGGTTATTTATTTTAAAAAAGCTTCTAAATTAATTATATTACTGCAAGTAATTACTGCGCTAGTTTATGTGCATTCTGTAAATTACTCCGTATGCTAAACTTGAGCTTAATTCCAAGGTATCAAGGTTGTTGGTTTTTGTGAAGCTCATACCGGAGCACAGCAAATCAATACCCAGGTGCATGCTCCTGTGAAATAGGTCTGGCGACGCCCCTGCCCTGACTGCTGTTGGCCCACCGGTAAAATGCCCCATATGCCAGATGGGCAGTCCAGCCCAAGCAGGAGGTCCAGTGTAGTAGGGGGCTTTTGCTGAAGTAATGCTTCCTTGGGCGCCAAGGGATTCCTGGTGGAACGATGAGACAAGCATTTGTCAGCCCCTTATCATCTTGTATCTGGCAACCCTCACACATGATATAGATTAATCATTGATGGGGGTTGAGGGAGCCACGAGAAACATACCATGTTATACTGGATTCCCTCCCTCAGCAGTAAAGCATTCTTTTTTTCTTGTTACTGTAAATTGGGACGTTCTCCTTGGTCCTCCATTTTTTATTATTCCCATAATGATGACACACACACACACACACACACACACACACTTTCCTGGCCACGATTTTAACGATCATTCACCTTCTGTGTGCGGAATTATTTTGGCATGCCCTCTAATCCAATGACACGAAATAAAAACCATGGTCATAGGCTACTCTATTCTTGAATCATTGACAGTAAGGAAGTAATTAAAATTATCAGGCCGGAAGGCCGGTTTTAGAAGAAATGTCACAGGGTTCAGGTTGTGGCCCCTCTGGCTACGCACCCGGGAGAGATCATCCGTCACTAAGAAGCCGTGGGTTTGACACTATGATTTAAATTGAAATATCGTATTATGCAGTATCTATAATTACCGTGGTCTGAATTGCATACATTCGATACATGAGCACTTGCATGATTGAAATCAATTCCCCCCTTTTCTTCTCTTACTTTGAAGGCAACACATTCATACCATTATTAAAGTCCTTTATCCATAGACAGCCCTGGGTGATATATGCGCATTTTGCGCCGGGGGGCGGAGAGGTGAAAAGGGGGATGTGTGCATGTGTGCATGTGCCTGGCTGAATGACGGAGCTACTGTGAGTGAGTGTGGGCGCGTGTGGTGAGGGACCGAAATGAGCGTAGTTCATCCATGGAAGACAGGGAGAAAACACATCTCTCCGTGCGCGGCGTGAACCACACCAGAAGCCACCGTAACCAAACACGCAGACAGGATTTTCATGATGAAACGCCGGAGTATGTATTGATTTGAAACGGGGTTTCACAACACCGTCACATCATTTTGGCATCTGGAATTCTGTACTTACTTGGCAATATGGGGATGGACCGGAGGAGAAGGGCTTCTCTCGCGCTCACCTTGAACTTCGTCGCGCTTCTGTTCGCCGTTTCCGCGCTCACTACCAGTTACTGGTGCGAAGGGACCCGGAAAGTTGTCAAACCGTTTTGCACGGGGCCGATTACTTCCAAACAAACATACTGCATCAGGTTTAACAGCTCGAACCTAAACGACACCCGCCTGGTTCAGTACATCTGGGAAACAGGGGAGGATAAGTTTGTCATGAGAAAATTTCACTCTGGAATTTGGTTTTCCTGCGAGCAAAATGTGGATATGAACGGTAAGATTTTGTTCAACAATGTGCTGTAACCAAGAGTCAATCATTTCCAATTGATTACACAGCCCTATTCTTGTTCTTTGCAAGTAACTTGTATACAAATGGCTTGCTCTGCTTACCATGTGTACAAGCTGGGTATCTGAATGCCATGTGTATATGACTTGGATATTTTACGTGCAGTTGGTTAAAATCTCAAAACTCAAGCTACAGCCTGTTGTGGCCAATAATATCCTAATCCACAGTGGCTAGATTGGCTGAGTTCTACCATGGACTGATACCTTTTGTGATCTCCATCATACAATCAATTTTGCTCTAATGCAGGATTCTCCCATTCACGACTATGAAATGGTGAAAAATGAAAAGTATAATTCCTTTATAACAGCTATATTCCATAATTAGGTGTAAACCATAGCTTGAAGGTGACAAAGAATCACAAATTGCATTTCTTATTTCCAGGTGAAAAATGTAGAAGTTTTCTCAACATTGCCCCACCTCACGAAAGAGGTAAGTACTGTTTTACCTATATACAGCAAAACATGCTGTTTTAACACTTATAAGAGAGAGTTGGTTATAAGAGAGTTCTCTATAGAGTTGCTCTGGGACCAAATCAATTGGCTCTCAAAGTCATGCATTAACAATGTTTCATTGTGTGATATCACCATTTTCTTGTCTTTGCAAAATAATTATGCCTCTCACCTCAGGAAAATATGACTGTAGATTTTATTCACAAGGACACAGTCTACCTCAGGTAACAGACGCGGCCAATGCAAAGCCAGTGTAGCTTCACTAAATATGGGTCATGCGGTCAGATACTGGAGGAACGTTCTGATACGTCAGCTGAAAGAGGTTCGCTGTAGAACCAACCACATAAATTAAATATCAACAAATAATTCTTCACCTTAACATCCCAACACACAACATAACAGTATAATTTACTCTGTCAGTTCATGGTCTTTTGAAATACACATTCTCTGGTATAGGGTGAACACTCTCTTAGTGAATGTCTATCAGCACACGTTGTAAATCAGCCCATCATAAATCAGCCCACGTTGCTGTAGTGCTTCTTTCTTGCTTCTTCAATAACATGTGTATTAGCCCTCTTGTCTTGATCTCATAATGCGCCTGCAATGTGAATGGTCTCAGTCTGAATGGAAAGTCATTTTCTATTCACAAAGCCAGGGATGTCTGGAGGACACAACTGCGTCTGCCCAAAATTATTATTAACTTTGAGGTGAACCTCACTGACACTTCAGTCTGTTACTGTGTGTGTGTGCGTGTGTGCGTGCATGCGTGCGTGCGTCTGTGTGTCTGTCTTGATGCCATTAATATCTTGTCTTTTGAAAGTAATGATGGCTCAAGGTAACACCACCTTAGCACCTCAAGGAAGCATCTCTATATTTTATTCATATGGACACAATTCACCTCAGGTAACAGACACGAGCGATAGAAAGGCAGTAGCTTCACTAAATATGGGTCGTGTGGTCAGATGCGGAGCAGAGGAACTAATCATCACACACTATCCAAAATAATCCCCAACCTCAACATCATAACAATACAGTACCGGTAATATAGAATTTTACCTCAAACTGAATTTGCACTTGGGTTACTATGATAAGGTTATTCTATCAGATATAGTAAATTCCTCTTCACATACCATATTCTCTCTGGTTCTATGGTCTCTTGGAGCTCTTTCTTGGGTGGCCGATCTGCTGGAAGGATGAATACTTTCTTAAAGGTGCACTGTGTAGGATTGTGGCCAGAATAGGTATCGCAACTATAGCTGCAGATTGAAACTGTGTCCTGCATATTGGCAAATGTGGGTGTTTTTCATTAAAATGTCTATTTCTGGAAATTCAACATTGCGAACGTAGAGAGGATCCACCTTTTCATATATGAAAAGTGATATTGTCCCTGTCATTATGAATACTTAGAATTTGTTGCTCTTTGGTAAGTATTCATGGAAAAGGTAACATTATCACATCAGTATTATGTATAATCACATCAGTATGATGACGGAAAACTGGGTCTGCCCAAAATTGTCATTAACTTTGTGGTGAACCTCACTGACACTTCAGTCTGTTACTGTGTGTGTGTGTGTGTGTGTGTGTGTGTGTGTGTGTGTGTGTGTGTGTGTGTGTGTGTGTGTGTGTGTGTGTGTGTGTGTGTGTGTGTGTGTGTGTGTGTGTGTGTGTGTGGTTATGTGTCACCACAAATTAAATTTGGCCTCAAGATGAGTTGAGTTGTACTGCTTTTATCATCTTTGTCCCCAAAGACTGGACCTATAGCACTGCGTTAATTACAACTCTCCCCCCACAGAGAGAGACAGAGAGATGTGTGTGTGCGTGCGTGCATGCGTGCGTGCGTGCGTGTGTGTGTGTCCTTGCGTGCCTCGTATCCTGACACCTGTACAAATGGGCTTTGCCTGACAAACAGGACAGTGTTACTAATGGGAATGCGTTTTGAATCCCCCCCCCCTTTAATCCACTTTCAATCCACTCATGTCCCTTTCCTTGTTTCCTTGTTCCATTCGCTCATCCCCCCACCCACCTTCCATATACTCATTCTCTCAGAATCATTCTCTTATCCTCTTTAGTTTTGTATTTCCTTGGTCCATTCATGTCGCCTCCTGTTTATACTCTAAATCATGCACTCATCAGTGGGTTAGGACATCCAATGTTCCTGAGCCTTTGTCTTGTCTAGCCTTGTATTTTTGTATTTCTCAGCACTTTTATCTCCTTTGTTTTTTGTTGGTGTTGTCCTTTTATGTATTTTTGTAGTGCTGCAACCTCCCTGCCTCTGAGACAAATTTCTCCCTGGTGGAGACTAATAAAGTAACCTAACCTAACCTTACCTAACCTAACCCTTTAGTAGTTCCTTGTCCCTAGGGGTGGGTTTCAGACATCACATTCCAAACACACACACACACACACACTGTCACCCTCATGTCTCTTCACCATCCTCGTTTGCTCTGTTTAGTCATCAGCTTTCCCCTTTATGCCTTTTTTATTATTTTCAGACTCGTGTCCTCATCCTCTCCGGTAGTAGTACCTTTTCATTTTCAGACTCCTCCTCCTCTCATCCTCTTTCTTGTCCCTCATGTCCCTTTACATCGCCCTGTTTATTCATCAGCGTTCCCCTTTTAGCATCCATTCAACTCATGAGTATCCATCCTTTCAACTCGTGAACATCCATCCATTCAACTCATAAGAATCCATCCATTCAACTCATGAGAATTCATCCATTAAACTCATGAGAATCCATCCATTGAACTTGTGAGAATCCATCCATTCAACTCATACATTCAACCCACCGACAATAATTATATATAATAATAATATCAAATAATAAATGAAGAGTTCAGATGCAAAACCCCCTAAGTGCCTTTCCAGAAAATAATCTTAATTCATTTTTATTTAATACAAAGCTATCAAAATTTCATTTTTTTTATTTTTATTTTATTTATGTAATATAACTATTTATATGTATTATCAAGTACATAAATGTAAACCAAACCAACAACGGGGTTCTCTAAAAATATAGAAGTGCAGGTCATCAGAAATGGAGTTAGGGGTTTTTGCATCTGAACTCTTCAAATATATAATATAAAATAATACAATCTTTCACCTTTTAGCACCTCTCTCTCATACTTCACTTTCCACTCCTGTTGTGCCGCTCGCTCTGCCTGTTCACATTGTCCGTCCGTTCATTCACATTCACGGCCATCCACTGGGTTTCATGCACTTACCTGCATTAATACATCAAGACTGGAGACAAGTAGCCCTGCCGTCGCCTAACGGTAGGACACTGGGTTACTATGCAGGAGACCCGGCTTTGATCATTTGCCGATCCTCCCCCATCTCTCTCCCACTCGCTTCCTGTCGCCACCTCCAACTGTCCTATCAAATAAAGGCAAAAAAGCACTAAAGAAATATTACCAAAAAAAGACTGAAAAGCATATGATCAGATTTACTCTGAATAACTCATGAGATGCATATAATAATACTGCAGTTCCGGCATGTTAGCCATCAAAGTGTTCAGTATCTGACTGCTTGTATAATGCTTGTAATCTCTCGTCACCCTCCTCTTGTGTACCGTGAGAGCATATCTTAGCTTAGCCTCTGTTATTTGCTTTTTTCTAGGAATGTGACATCTGAAAAAAATCCAAAAAACAGAACAACAAAGCCATGTTATGAAATCAAATTTTGGTGTAAAAGGCTGATTTGAGGATGGAAGGGAAATGGGGGGGGGGGGGGGGGGGNGTTGCAACGTTCAGAGAGAATTCAGGGTACCAGCCATGTCACAGGGTGTAGAGGGCCCACATTGTACCAGGGAGGTTGAGGCTAACACTCATCTACTCTGCTCTACTCTCTTCAGGTGTGCTGTGGCTGTGCATTGTGGCTGAGTGCCTGTACATCCTCCTCCTGTCCACCGGGGGCATCCTCATGTCAATAGAGGTCTGTCATTTTGGCAACGTCATTGATGGCCTCAAACTCAATGCCTTCGCCGCCATCTTCACCGTCCTCTCAGGTAATGATGTCATCGTACATGTTTGGATACAAGGGTATTACAGTTTTTTTCAATTGCTAACAAGCTTTTGTCCAATCCTCAGCGACATTTGCAAAACTCTTAACACAGTTTACACAGCAATGGCTTTCCATGGCCATGCAGTTGACACATTACATGGCTTTTTCACACAATTAGTAGTCAATGAATGCATTTCTAAAATGCTAACATTTCCTTTACACACAGGATAACCACAGCAACAAAACAATGTATCTTTGATGGCTTATTTTCAAATGCTTTCACACAGTGTGTCAAAACTGGAAATACAACATCCAAATCCTTATTTCAATAAAAATGTCTTTGCATGACAATAGCAAGAGTACAGTAAACAGATTATTGATAAAAGTAGAAGAAAACCCTCCAATTTTAGTTGTTCGGTTCTATTGACAGTTTTTGGCAACCGTTTTTACAGTAAAAAGTTGTCTCACAATCACAGAATGAAAATGCGTTTGTAACAGTTGGAAAGAACTGTTTGTTTATATGAAGGATGCCCTAACAAAATCTTCATAATTCACGTTCATGTAAAATTACAGAATCATGTTTAGAAATTGTATATATCACTCTGTCAACACATCTGCCGAAATTGGTATAAATTACGGTAAATACAGTAAACGTCTGAAGTCAATGCTGTCCATGAAGTCATGATTTGGAAATGCATGAAAAGGTATTATAGATTCAATAATTTCAGGGCCGGTTCAAGTCCATTTGCCCTTGGGAAGCACCCCCGTTCCTTTTGTGGATTTTCAAAATTCGCATCTGTAAGCATAGTGTCTTCAATTTGATCTAAGATCTACTGTGGTACCTGCATATATAGGCCTACTGAGTGGCCATGAATACCATTGACAGCATTGTCAGTGTAAGGTGTACTGTATTGCTTTATGTATTTTGTGTGACATTCTGATTCTGTGTGGACTTTTAGGCTTATCCTCCCAAGACATTTGTGGGCCTAGGCAACCGTCTTGTTTGTGCTTTTATATGTATTTGTTTCATGATATTTTGTTCACTGTAAGTAACATTGCAAAACTTTGTTTGTTCTATCATACTATAAACAGTATTTCTACTGTACCCGCAGTCAACAGTAAAAAAATGCTTCGTACTGGAATCAACTTGAATGTCAACAACACATGAGGTCCGAGTCCTGTTGCCTTCAGAAATTTAGTGCAAACAGTGAATTGCATGATTTGAATGCATTCAATAGGCTACCTGTAAAACTGAAACATACAAGTCTATGTAGCTTCTGTAATGTTGACAATACCCGGTGTTTTGAAGTCTTGCGTAATTTGATTGACTCAATGTACCTTGTGAAATGAAAACAAGGGTTATTGTTTGACAGACGTATTTCATTTTGAGCCATGTTTCTAGTGTTTTGGTAAAGTGAGTTTGTACAGAAAACGATGTGTTCTGTTTTGAAATGAGTACTTTGTGTATATTTAACAGTGTGTGCTTTTGAGAAGAAAATGAACTGTTTGGCCAATTGTGTTTGGTAGGTGGTAGTCTGTGTTAAGAGTTTAGAAAAAGTATCCATAGTATGGCTAAGTGCTTGTTAGCAATTGAAAAAAACTGTAAGTTGTTACAAATTCTGTGAAGGTGAAGTGTACATGCAGTGAAATTTGAGGTGTGTGTGTGTGTGTGTGTGTGTGTGTGTGTGTGTGTGTGTGTGTGTGTGTGTGTGTGTGTGTGTGTGTGTGTGTGTGTGTGTGTGTGTGTGTGTGTGTGTGTGTGTGTGTGTGTGTGTGTGTGTGTGTGTGTGTGTGCGCGTGCGCGTGTGTGTGTGTGTGTGTGTGTGTGTGTGTGTGTGTTGGTAGTGGTGGTGGTTATGGGTCAATGTAATGGCAAAGTGGCATAGTGATGTGGTTGCAAGTCAGTGTGAACTAAAATGCAACATCCACCCATAATGTCTGTTGTATAAGCGTATACTTTTTCTCCATTTGCTTTAAGCCCTGTGCCTTAAATCATGATTTTCAATTATCCTTGTGACCAGCACAAAGTGAAGGGAGTTAGCTCAACAGCTATGCGCAAACAACCCATGTTACAATGTAGACACAGGCAGCTTAGAGACCTGCAGCATAGTAGGCCTATGTACAATTGTTGTTTTTTTCAAGTTTAGTGGTTGTGGCTTGTATTTGTTTTGGGGCTGTAACGATACAATCAACACAAGATTTGGTTCGTATCACAATTTTTGACCTATACGGTTTGATACTCTCCACCATTTTTGAAATCTATGAAAACTATAAGTTTATGGGTAGAATAAGTAAAAAAAAGAGGCTACCAATTAATAGTATTTAAAAGTTTGAAAAATATA
>NC_085873.1:13798099-13800599 GCF_034702125.1 Engraulis encrasicolus
TTTTTTAAAAATTCTACGAGTTGTCCAGTGGTAAATACCAGAAGTGGTGGCGTTCATGTGTGCTTCGAATGTCGGCGTTTGGTATTTACGATAATTACGAGACCACATGAACGCACTATTAGCATTAGGTAGTCGTATTGAATCTACTGATTTCCTGTTGCTTGCCATGGAACTAACAGCAACATTTCTTCAATTGTAATGGTAAGTTAATGCTAAAAATAGTTTCAATTGTTGTTTAATGTCATTGTAATGTGGACAGTAGTGGTGAAAACGCTAAATTTAACTTCTTGAGAGATCGCCATTTAAAGGTGTGAATTCTGCTAATTGTGCTAAATCATTAGCAATGCTGTTTGGCTAATTCTGGAGTCAACCAGCCTTTGCATTGTATCGTTTGTGTTCAATCATAGCAGGCTACTTTGTATTTCATGTGTAAACTTTCCTTGTGACTATACTTTACACACTGTCCTGTCTGTCAACTTGCCTGTGTTTTGTCTTTTAAAAGAAATATGTTCAAATTTGCCTGTCTGCTTTAACTTACCCCTGATTAGACCTAAGCTTACAGTGCCCTTACCTGACCTAAAACCTATACAAGAAAACACTAAGTTAGTGCATGTAAAGGAGAAACCGATTGTATCCCGTGTATTGTATTCCCTTTTATTTCCTAAATGTAGGGCCTATCCTATAGCCTATATAAATTCATGGAGATTCAGTAAACTTCTCAAGCTGAAATCATGCAGTTCGCTGGCCTGTTTTTTTTTGAAGGCCCAGCTGTTGAGCTCACGGTTCGCCACTGCTTTTAGCAATGGTGTGGATTCGAACTGATTAGTTCAAACAAGAAGGGGAACGTGGAAAACAAGATTAGGTATTGAACTGATGTGGTGATATACACAGCTTGCAGTGGTGATTCAACAGTCACAGAGTTCTGTAACATTTTACTTGACGCCGGCGTCATACGTGTGACATGACAATGTCGTAACGCAGTCAGGCATGTGTCATAAACATAATGTCAATATCATAAACATTTTCTGACTATGTCATTAACACATTCACTCCCAAGTCACGTAAAAATACGTTTTTGCCTCCCATGCGTTGGCTAGCCTGACCAGGTGATTTTTGCTTCGAAATAGTTTACTTGGAAGCAACTGGAGTTGTTCTTCGGGCGTGAAAATGCATTTAGACCCGCAATTTAAACTCGGAGAGTCAAAGAGCGCACCCGTGAAAAAAAGGCTTTATCTCAGTTCGAATGGTGAAAAACACTATTTTTACCTAAACCAGTGCTTGCTTAAAGTGGAATAACTTCGGAATGGAATAAGCTAGAAACAAACCGTAAAAATATACAGACAGCTGAGTTTTTGGGCTTTTGGGTTTTTGAGCCATGACATGTGTCTGTGAGTTGAAGACAAAATATTCGGTGGCTGTTCAAAAAATGACAAAAAATTATGAAATTGGCTGGGAGTCTACAGCTAAAATTCCAAAAAACGGATGGTATTGAATGGTAAAGACAGCCCTAACAATGTCAACTTTTCATGACCATAAAACCTTTTTGATACCATTATGACACTGTTATGTCAAGAGTATGATGCCGGCGTCAAGTTAAGTGTCACAGAGAGTCCTACTGGTCTTACTTATATAGGCTACATCTACTTATGAAGGGTTTAGATGCAAAACCCCCTAAGTGCCTTTTCAGAAAATAATCTTAATTCATTTTTTTATTTAATACAAAGCTATCAAAATTGCATTTTTTTATTTTATTTATGTAATATAACTATTTATATGTATTATCAAGTACATGAATGTAAACCAAACCAACAACGGGGTTCTCTAAAAATATAGAAGTGCAGGTCTTCAGAAATGGAGTTAGGGGCTTTTGCATCTGAACTCTTCTTATATACTTATATAGGCTACATCTGATAAGTCCATACAGGAAAAGGAAGGAGGGAAATTTGATCAGCTATTGCACTGGCCAGGACTGTTTATACACAATTTGTGTTGATCCAACAGTGAGAGACTTGGTCCTGTTTTGTTAGTGTTGAATATTGTTAGCAACATTTGCTGTGAAGTGAGTACAGTATGTTTGACAACCATGATGCCACTTCTCACATACGCTTAAAAAAAAATCAGGGGATCAAGTCAAGATGCTGTCAAAGTGGGCACCTAAACTGTAAAGTGCTAAGGGCAACCCTGCACAAACAAGAATCCATTTTTCCATATCATCTTTCAGTGAGCTGATTGCTGTGAAGAATACCAGATTCATGAAAAAAACGTTCCCATCTGGCCAAAGTGATCAGTGGTCCCAGGAAATGTGGGATGGGGGTGTTGCACTATTGGACTGGGCAGCGTACTGTATTGTGAGGTGATTGATTTTAAGAATGTACGAAAAACAATTACCACAACATTATCACCTGACCTGAAAGCGAAAAAATAGAACCACACTGTATGTGTCTACACTCAGCCCATCCAGGAAATGGGAGCAGGAATATACAGTATACAAAAAAACAGG
>NC_085873.1:13805599-13808099 GCF_034702125.1 Engraulis encrasicolus
CTGTAATATACATTTGAAATGATCTCGCGGGCCGAATAAAATGGCTCCGCGGGCCAAATTTGGCCCCCGGGCCTGAGTTTGACATCCCTGCACTAGAGAAAGAGGATTGCGTAAGAGAGCTATTGTGATTCACAAAGTCACAACGTGACAAAGTTACAAGGCAAGAGTCATTTTTCACAATTCTCTTTTTTCAAGACAACTTGAGTCTACAAAGTACAACTCAGTTGGTTGTCAGTAATGCAACTCTACAAGCTGACTAAGTCCATTCATCAAATTTAAATCTCCTGCGTTTCAAGTGTGTCAAAGTCAAATAGGCTTAAGCACACCAGTGCATTGGTATCATTTGGATGTCTGATTGTTAAAACAAGTGCAAAGAAATCCCGCACACTGTCCATTCCACCAACAAACTTTAATACAACGTTTCTGTCATCCGACCTTCTTCAGATAAAGTTACTTTTCTTTACCTGAAGAAGGTCGGATGACCGAAACGCTGTATTAAAGTTTGTTTGTGGAATGGACATTGTGCGGGATTTCTTTGCACTTGACTGACAACCCCGCTGGGATAACATCCTACACACCTGCCCAACTACAGAGGTGTGCAAAAGCGTCTTTGTTGAACCGGTTTGTTAAAACACACACGCACACGCACACACACACACACACACACACACACACACACACACACACACACACACACACACACACACACACACACACACACACACACACACACACACACACACACACACACACACACAGACTAAAAGATACACAGATCCAAATATTGCTAGAAATGACAGCAGAGTTGAAGGAGCGATCATACAATTAACAAGTCCACACACACACGCACACGCACACACACACACACCATTCAGACAGACAGACCGCTTCACACACCCTTTTCTGTCCAAGACAAGACTGTGTGAGTGAGAGGTGGCTTATGAGCCAACAGAATGGTGTCCAGGGTATTGATTACGGTGGGTGAGGTGGAGGCGTAGTGTGGGAGAGGTGGTGTGGGTGGAGGACATGTGGGAGTATGAAGATGATGAATATGGGAATGGAGGATATGTGAGGATGAGGACAGAGGGGAGATGGGGATTGTAAGGGGTTATCGGGGCAGCCGTGGCCTAATGGTTAGGGAGGTGCAAGTTCTTAAGATCACAGGGTTGCCGGTTCGAATCCCACCCTCACCCCTTTCCAACACCTCCATTCATGGCTGAAGAACCCTTGAGCAAGGCACCTAACCGCACACTGCTCCAGGGACTGTAACCAATACCCTGACAAATAACTGTAATTCGCTCTGAATAAAAGTGTCAGCTAACCGTAATGTAATGTAATGGGACATGGGGATGATACAGTAAGGTATTAGAGATGATGGTGAGGGGACATGGCAAGGAGACTGAGGGAGTATGGTGGCGTAGGGATGGGGAAGCATGTGACAATATGAGGAGCAGTATGGAAGTCAGGATGGTTATGGGGGGGAGTGATGTGTGGTGTGGTGATGATGGGGGTGGGATGGTATGGTAATATGAGAGGCTCAGCTGATATGGGGGGAGGTGACGTGTGGTGGTGACAGTGGTGGGAGGGAGGTGGTGGTGGTAGGAGGGGATGGTGGTAGTCAGCAGGGCTGATATAGGGGGTGGTATGGGAGTCAGGATGGGATGGTGATGGTGATTGGGGGATGGTGGGGGAGTGATATGGTAATATGAGAGCCTCAGCTGGTCCAGTGGGCTGGGTGGCAGGTGGAGGCTGTAGATGGGAGCCAGCAGCAGCAAAGGCAGCACTGGAGCCTCATCAGGGGTGAAGGGGAGGGGGTGGTGGATGCATGGAAGTAAGGTGTGGGCGTGTGTATGGATGTGGATGGGCCGCTAACAGCATTGGAGCCTCATCAGTGGTGAAGGGGTGGGGTATGGGGGTTGAGGCGAGGTGGGTATGCATGGTAGTAAGGTGTGTGTGTGTGTGTGTGTGTGTGTGTGTGTGTGTGTGTGTGTGTGTGTGTGTGTGTGTGTGTGTGTGTGTGTGTGTGTGTGTGTGTGTGTGTGTGTGTGTGTGTGTGTGTGTGTGTGTGTGTGTGTGTGTGATGGGCCGGTATAGCAGCACTGGAGCCTCATCAGTAGCATGCTGTGCACAAACAGATGTGAGGCAATTACCCTCTCACTCATCCTCATCCCTCTCTCTCTGTTTCTCTCTCACTCACCCTCACCCCTCTCTCTCTGTTTCTCTCTCACTCACCCTCACCCCTCTCTCTCTTTTTCTCTCTCACTCACCCTCACCCCTCTCTCTCTGTTTCTCTCTCACTCATCCTCACCCCTGTCTCTCTGTTTCTCTCTCACTCATCCTCACCCCTGTCTCTCTCTCTCTCTCTCCCCCTCTCTCTCTCTCTCTCTATGTCTGTTTCTCATCCTCACTCTCTTTCATTCATTTTCTCTGTCATTTCTTCCCTCTTTCTCTGTCTCTGTCTTTGTCTGTCTTTTTCTTGTGCTCTCTCTCTCTCTCTCTC
>NC_085873.1:13813099-13815599 GCF_034702125.1 Engraulis encrasicolus
CTGACACAGGGGCCTGCCAAAACCATCATCACTGACATAGTGCTGAGGATCATATTGCTGGAAAACAATAATGAATAACACTACACCACACAATGCAGCTACAGAGCAAAACACAGTGTTAATTCAACCCTTATAGAGTAGATTCCACATCTTGTGTATTTGGTCCCAGAGGACTATCTGTGTTGTGTTGAATTAAGAGTGTTTTTATCCTGCAGTGGTAAGACATCACACCACCACCATAAACCATAAACCACAAAACACACCGGTCTGGTTTTATAGAAACGTCATCATTGTCGTTGGAATAAACTGAGTGTAGGAAAGCACTGAGTCTCTGTGACAGTAATCTTTTGATGTTATTGCCTTAGATATCATTACAGGAAATTGAAACCCTGTTTGAACTTCCTGTGACACCGTTTTGGTTGTTATCTGCGAAAAAAATTGGGTACCCTGATGAAGATGTCTGGAGGTTTTGGTTCAGCTTTGTTTTGCTCTTAATGACCCATTAAATCGAAAGATATTCAATTAGAGTTCTTCATTTAATCTAAATCTAGATTACCAGTCTCATCCCATTTCAAAATAAGTAGATTTTCAGCCGTCCTCCACTGGTACCTCTGTTTTTTTTAGAAAGTAAAGTGTGTGTGTATCTGTGCATGCGCACGCGCGTGCATGCGTGTGTGCGTGCGTGCATGCCTGTGTGCATGCGTGCATGCCTGTGTGCATGTATGTATGTGCGCATGTCTGTGTCTGTGTGTTCAAGGAACCATGTCTAATTCATTTGTATGGTAATAATTACAACATTGTGTCTATTCCTACACATACACCATGTCAACACCAACCCCTTCAACCCCTGAAGCTCAGGAAAAAAAATGAATTTAAACACCAGATTTTTTTTTCCCTTATTTTTTTTCCTTTTCATTCTTTTTTTGTGTTAAGATGTCCTCATGAATTGCAAATGCTGTGCTCGCCGTGTTTTGACATCCGATGCAACATCGACTGACCACATCACAGCTTCCTTCAAGTGACCTTGAAGTATTTATAGAGGAGAGGAGAGGAGAGGAGAGGAGAGGAGACAAGAGAGGAGAGGAGGCGAGCAGAAGGAGAGGAGAGGAGAGGTGGAGAAAAAAAGAAAGAAAGAAAGAAAGAAAGAAAGAAAGAAAGAAAGAAAGAAAGAAAGAAAGAAAGAAAGAAAGAAAGAAAGAGAAACACAAGGCAACACATAGAGTGCAAAAAAATAAATGTGAGAGAGAGAGAGAGAGAGAGAGAGAGAGAGAGAGAGAGAGAGAGAGAGAGAGAGAGAGACAGAGAGAGAGAGAGAGAGAGAGAGAGAGAGAGAGAGAGAGGCTGACTAAGGTACCCTATCCCTATCGCATCACACAGCTGAGAGGGAGCCGGTCTCACAGGAAACCTGAAGCGCTTCTCTTCTCTTCTCTTCTCTTCTCTTCTCTTCTCTTCTCTTCTCTTCTCTTCTCCTCTCTTCTCTTCTCTTCCCTTATCTTCTCTTCTCTCCCTTTTTTCCCTAACGTTAGCCTCCTCAGCAACGCCACCGCTACTCTGGCAGATCAATATATTGACGCTTTCCATTTGCCACCAGCACACAAATGAAAAAAAGAGAAGAAGAAGAGTCGAGGAGGAAAAGAAGAGGAGAGGAGGAAAAGAAGAGGAGAGGAGGAAGGAAGAGGGACAAGAATAAAATAAAGCACCGCTGCACTGCAAATGAAAAAAGAGAAGAAGAAGAAGAAGAAGAAGAAGAAGAAGAAGAAGAAGAAGAAGAAGAAGAAGAAGAAGAAGAAGAAGAAGAAGAAGAAGAAGAAGAAGAAGAAGAAGAACAAATGAAGAGTGGAGAAAGAAGGAAAGTAAGAAAAGCACACCCCTCCTCCTCCTGTCTCAGTGCAAGAGATGACAATTGAGACGTTTACTGAAGCTCATTTCCTGGTGTGGGATAATGAAAGGAAAGGATGGGAAAATGAGTGTACTCAGTTTGTCAAGCGTTTGTCCTCTCTGCCTCTTCATATGTGTACAGTAGAACAAAACTCAATTCTCTATATACCTGCAGCTGTATCTCCGGAGCACAGGGATAGCTTTCATGTGTGTGTGTGTGTGTGTGTGTGTGTGTGTGTGTGTGTGTGTGTGTGTGTGTGTGTGTGTGTGTGTGTGTGTGTGTGTGTGTGTGTGTGTGTGTGTGTGTGTGTGTGTGTGTGTGTGTGTGTGTGTGTGTGTCTCCAGTGCTCAGGAACAGCTTTCACGTCCCGATGGGATATTGACAGAAAATGATAGTCCCAGGAGGGCACCGGCACACACACTGATACGCACACACAAGGACACACACAGAGGGTACACATACCCAATTGCACAGACAGACAGACAGAGAGAGAGAGAGACAGACAGACAGACAGACAGACAGACAGACAGACAGACAGACAGACAGACACACACACACACACACACACACACACACACACACACACACACACACACACACACACACACACACACACAAACA